>NC_084631.1:22455637-22618137 GCF_033978795.1 Nerophis ophidion | reverse complement strand
AACATGAAAAACACTAGATAAACACTAGATAAAACATAGAAACATATATAAAAATAGAAATAAAAACATGAAAGCACTGGATAAAACAGATAGGCAAGAAATGCATTTAAAAACAAAAGAAGGCAGAGAAATTATATAAAAACTGTGCTAAAAAGGTAGGTTTTCAGTATGTTCTTAGAACGGTTGACCGACTGTGGCGCTCTAAGATGGTCGGAGAGCGTTCCAGAGTTCGGGTGCATAATGGCCTGGCGTCTCACTACTTAAGTCCATTTGGTGCACAATGCTGCCGTTGAGTTTGGTAAATGATTCATAATGTGTTATTTTTAGCTTCATTTTATGCACTTCTGTGACCCTTTATGCTTACATCTGTTTGTTAGCTGACTCTTGCAACGTTCCTTAAACGAACCATGATTGGTTGTATCAAAAGTTGAACCTGAGCCACTCCAGGCCTTGAAACGACAGCATTCCAAAGCTGGTGCTACACCGCCAGGCCCCATTACATCACCGCAGAAGGAATGAATTGGCACACTTCACTAACAAAGGAGGGGCGGAGTGGTTTCGATTCCTCCCCCCGAGAATAGCGACCTAAAGTCAAAGTTGTCATTTAGACTGGCTCAACATGCTCAATGCCAATTTTTTTTTACCGAACAAACGTAGGATAACTTTTCATCCACCCTGCAGTGCAGTAAAACAAAATCGGGGTTTTTCCTCACGCTCACTGACAAAAGCCATATATATATATATATATATATATATATATATATATATATATATATATATATATATATATATATATATACATATATATATATATATATATATATATATATATATATATATATATATATATATATATATATATATATATATATATATACATACATATATATATATGGGCAGCACGGTGGAAGAGGGGTTAGTGAGTCTGCCTCACAATACGAAGGTCCTGAGTAGTCAGGGTTCAATCCTCGGCTCGGGATCTTTCTGTGTGGAGTTTGCATGTCCTCCCCGTGAATGCGTGGGTTCCCTCCGGGTACTCCGGCTTCCTCCCACTTCCAAAGACATGCACCTGAGGATAGGTTGATTGGAAACACTAAATGTGCCCTAATGTGTGAATGTGAGTGTGAATGTTGTCTGTCTGTGTTGGCCCTGTGATGAGGTGGCGATTTGTCCAGGGTGTAGCCCGCCTTCCGCCCAATTGTAGCTGAGATAGACCCCAGCACCCCC
The DNA here is from genome assembly GCF_033978795.1 of Nerophis ophidion. Taxonomy (NCBI): domain Eukaryota; kingdom Metazoa; phylum Chordata; class Actinopteri; order Syngnathiformes; family Syngnathidae; genus Nerophis; species Nerophis ophidion. Next base: position 22,616,910 of record NC_084631.1, on the reverse strand, counting down.
TGCAAACCCAAAAGGCAATAAGCAGTAGAAAATGGATAGATGGATATATATATATACACACACATATACATACATAGACACATATGTATATGTATATATGTCTATATATATATATATATATATATATATATATATATATATATATATATATATAGACATATATATATATAGAGAGAGAGAGACAGACATACTTTCTCATTCAATGTGTTTTCTTTATTTCCATGACTATTTACATTGTGGATTGTCACTGAAGGCATCAAAACTATGAATGAACACATGTGGAGTTATGTACGTCACCAAAAAAGGTGGTTAAGCTAAAAACATGTTTTATATTCTAGTTTCTTCAAAATGGCCACCCTTTGCTCTGATTACTGTTTTGCACACTCTTGGCATTCTCTCGATGAGCTTCAAGAGAAAGGGTTTTCACTTCACAGGTGCCATAATTTTGATGCCTTCAGTGACAATCAACAATGTAAATAGCCATGAAAATAAAGAAAATGCATTGAAATGAGAAGGTGTGTCCAAACGTTCAGCCTGTACTGTGAATAACCTCTGTTTTAGCAATTAAAAAAAGAAATTAAATGAAAATGGCTCCCATACTTGACTTTTCAGTATGCGGCCCTTGGTGGAAAATGTTTAGACACCTTTAATCTAAAATATTAGAATCTCTCAAGATAAACATGAAATATACTTGTCAATAGTCATCATGGTGTATACTTACTTAAAAATGTAGGAAAAAAAGAGCAAAAAAGCTGAAATGTTTTAATAATTAAAAATAATATGCTTAGTCACCTATAATACAAAGCTGACACAATATCCATTTTTAGCATATTTGTTTTAATAAAAAATAAAATAAAACAATATGGCCCGTGCATACTTTCACTTTTCAGTATGCGGCCCTTAGTGGAAAACATTTCGACCTTAAACTAAAGTATCAAAAGTATCAATATTTTGATTGGAGAATCGATGCTACAGCATAAAGATCCGGTATCGGCGGAATCAATATTTCAGTATCGATCTGCACATCACTATTTAAAAGCTTGAATAAGGCACTGAAACACAAAAAGTGGTTCTGGAGAAACATTCCGGGATGTAAATGAGCACAATATGGGAAAATGAGCTACATCCACAAAGACCAATGGCAGCAGTATTCTTCTCAGTACACCACTGGCATTGAAACAGGAGTTCAAAACATTCATCACTCCCATTAAATCATACCAATTGGTTTTGTCACTGAATTCTTGAAGTTCTAATTGACTAACTCCGTTCATTAAATGTAGGTCACAAACCCATATAAGGAAATACTACGCAAATTGAAAGTTTTTTTGCAGATTGCACCAAAACTTGCAAGCGGACTTCATCCAAAGAGCAAGTAAGTATGACTAACGCATGAAGCACAAAAGGGAAAATATTGTATGACAGCCTTTGTATTTTGTCATTCTCTTTCATAGACTCTGGTGCAGACGACGTCGCCAGCTGTCATCGTCTGGGGGGAAAAGACAAGAGGAAAGAGTTCAACCAAAGTCCAACATTCAGCTTTTTGAAAGTGTCGCAATAACTTACCAGTATCAGTTCTCCATCAGCGGTCACCTCCCGGGTCCATGCGGTTTTTGGTCCCTCACCTTTCTGTAACGTCTGCACACAGCCGATCTTATTCTCTGATTCCCAAGTTGGAAAACTCTGCACAAAAGACCCAAATTAGGAAAGTTATTGAGGTTTTTGTGTAACATCAAGTGTTGCTTTGCAGTTTAAAGCAATTTTGAACATTCCTGTCAGAGGAAACTGTACATCTGGGATGTCCAAAGTCCAGCGCGGGGACTCTTTGGTGGTTTGATGCTCATAAGGTTTTACTAATTACGTATAAAATACTACACGGTCTAGCTCCAGCCTATCTTGCCGATTGTATTGTACCATATGTCCCGGCAAGAAATCTGCGTTCAAAAGACTCCGGCTTATTAGTGATTCCTAGAGCCCAAAAAAAGTCTGCGGGCTATAGAGCGTTTTCCGTTCGGGCTCCAGTACTCTGGAATGCCCTCCCGGTAACAGTTCGAGATGCTACCTCAGTAGAAGCATTTAAGTCTCACCTTAAAACTCATCTGTATACTCTAGCCTTTAAATAGACCTCCTTTTTAGACCAGTTGATCTGCCGCTTCTTTTCTTTCTCCTATGTCCCCCCCTCCCTTGTGGAGGGGGTCCGGTCCGATGACCATGGGTGAAGTACTGGCTGTCAAGAGTCGAGACCCAGGATGGACCGCTCGTCGGGACCCAGGATGGACCGCTCGCCTGTATCGATTGGGGACATCTCTACGCTGCTGATCCGCCTCCGCTTGAGATGGTCTCCTGTGGACGGGACTCTCGCTGCTGTCTTGGATCCGCTTTGAACTGAACTCTCGCGGCTGTGTTGGAGCCACTATGGATTGAACTTCCACAGTATCATGTTAGACCCGCTCGACATCCATTGCTTTCGGTCCCCTAGAGGGGGGGGGGGGGGGGTTGCCCACATCTGAGGTCCTCTCCAAGGTTTCTCATAGTCAGCATTGTCACTGGCGTCCCACTGGATGTGAATTCTCCCTGCCCACTGGGTGTGAGTTTTCCTTGCCCTTTTGTGGGTTCTTCCGAGGATGTTGTAGTCGTAATGATTTGTGCAGTCCTTTGAGACATTTGTGATTTGGGGCTATATAAATAAACATTGATTGATTGATTGATTTTTATTGGCCTGCGGCTCATTTTAAAAATGCAACTTTTAGCTATAGCCCTATATACAGTATATATTATCTGTAGAGTAAAGTTCAAATTTAAATGACGATAAAAGGAAGTCTAAGTCTATAAGTGCATGAAAGTGTGACGTAGTAAACGCAATGCATTGTGGGTCTTGCAGGCCTCTTAATGGCTAAATCACCCAGCTGAACACAAACTCGGTGTTAAAGTTGTGTTCTTTTCTTAAAGGCCTACTGAAAGTAGTCTGATAGTTTATATATCAATGATGAAATATTAACATTGCAACACATGCCAATACGGCCTTTTTAGTTTACTAAATTACAATTTTAAATTCCCCGCGGAGTTTCCTGTTGAAAACGTCGCGGAATGATGACGCGTGTTTGTGACGTTGTTGGTTGGAGCGGACATATTAGCCAGCACCACTTGCGGCTAAAAGTCTTCTCTTTTCATGGCATAATTACACAGTATTTTGGACATCTGTGTTGCTGAATCTTTTGCAATTTGTTCAATTAATAATGGTGAAGTCGAAGTAGAAAGATGGAGGTGGGAAGCTTTTAGCCTTTAGCCACACAAACACAGGGTGATTCCTTGTTTAAAATTCCCGGAGGTGAAGCTTTACTATGGATCAGAGCGGTCAAGCGAACATGGTTCCCGACCACATGTCAACCAGCAGGTTTCGGTGAGAAAATTGTGGTAAAAAGTCGCCTCTTAGCTTGCGCCGTCCATGCAACACCCCCATGGACACAACCCTCCAACTATCAGGTACTATTTAACTCACTAAAACACTAGCAACACAATAGAAATATAAGGGATTTCCCAGAATTATCCTAGTAAATGTGTCTAAAAACATCTGAATCGCTCCCAATGCAATGGTTTGTAAAACATAATTTCTGCAACATTTTGACCAAAGAAGTGAATTATATTTATATAGCGCTTTTCTCAAATGACTCAAAGCGCTTTACATTGTGAAACCCAATATCTAAGTTTAATTTTTTTAAACCAGTGTGGTTGGCACTGGGGGCAGGCGGGTAAAGTGTCTTGCCCAAGAACACAACGGAATTGAATAGGATGGCAGAAGCGGGGATTGAACCCGCAAACCCAAAGTTGCTGGCACAGCCGCTCTACCAACCGAGATATACCGCCCCAAAGGACCACCATTACATGTTATGTAGACCAAAAGGAAGTGTTTTCAATTTAGAATAATAACATAAAAATATGACTCCCTTAATGCGCCCTATAATCCGGTGCGCCTTATATATGAAAAAATATCGAAAATAGACCATTTATCTGCAATGCGGTTTATAATCTGTGGTCGGGAAAATACAATATAAAAGTTTGGCTTCAAAAATTGCGGCAGATTACTGAAATCTCTTGTCCGTTGGACGCAATCATGTGGACCAATTTCACCAATTTGACTTATTTTTCCGAGGTACAGAGCCTTCCGAATAGCATTTGGACTAGGGTGCAGTTTTTCTCAGTACAATCCCTTGATCTTTTTTATTTTGTACGTTCCTTTGTTTCTTTCTCACGCAAACCTATGCAAACCTTTCAGCATTAATGGTGCCTTCACAGATGTGTAAGTTACCCATCCCTTGGACACTGATACACCCTCATACCATCATAGATGCTGTCTTTGCGCCTAATACAATCCGGATGGTTCTTTTCCAACGTCCACAGTTTCCAAAAACTATTTGAAATGTGGACTTGTCAGACCACAGAACACTTTTCCACTTTGCATCAGTCCATCTTAGATGAGCTCCGGCTCAGCAAAGCTGGGGGCGTTTCTGTGTGTTGTTGATAAATGGCTTTCGCTTTGCATAGTAGAGTTTTAACTTACACTTACAGATGTAGCGACCAACTGTAGTTACTGACAGTGTTTTTTTGAAGTGTTCCTGAGCCCATGTGGTGATATCTTTTACACACTGATGTCGTTCTTTGATGCAGTACCGCCTGAGGGATCCAAGGTCCTAATATAGTTGCTTACATACAGTGATTTTTCCAGAGTCTCTGAATCTTTTGATGATATTACAGACCTTAGATCAGTGGTTCTCAAACTTTTTTGTCATCCCCCACTTTGGACAAGGGGGAATTTTCAACCCCCACCTGCCCCCATTACCACAACAGAACGCTAATGCCACGCTTAACATTTTCAAATTTATTGAACATCAAGTAACATTCAATTCCGGGTTTCCCATACATTCATTTATTTGTGGCGGCTCGCCACGAAAGAATTACGGCCGCCACAAATAAAAAAATTTAAAAAATTTCGGCTTTTGACTCACTCGACCGCTCATAAAAGCAATGGGACTCTGTCTGTGAATGGAGCTTGTAGTTACGTATTATATAAATATGTAAATATGATATAAATATGTATATAAATATGTACATAAAGTGTTGTAATTATATTCCAATTAGCCTGTTCACCTGTGGGATGTTCCAAATAAGTGTTTGATGAGCATTCCTCAACTTTCTCCGTCTTTTTTGCCACTTGTACCAGCTTTTTTGAAACATGTTGCAGGCATCAAATTCCAAATGAGCTAATATTTGCAAAAAATAACAACGTTTAGCAGTTCGAACGTTAAGTGTCTTGTCTTTGCAGTCTATTCAATTGAATATAGGTTGAAAAGGATTAGCAAATCATTGTATAATGTTTTTATTTATTATTTAGACAACGTGCCAACTTCACTGGTTTTGGGGTTTGCGCTATAACACAGTCCCACTAAAATTACTTCCATATGTTTTTTTTTCTTTTCTCTGTCAATGCTGGCTTTGCTGTCTGGCCTTTCACACTCTGGTATGCGTTCGACTCTGATGCTGAATGTTAAATACCGTGCAGGGGCGTCCATCCACGGTGGTCTCATTGAAAGACTGACCCACAGTGAAGGACACGTGGGTGGTGCGGACGCTGGTGGATGTTTTGATGGACAGACTCGCTTCCTGCTGGGTGATTTCCACTGCGGGACTGGATGCCGCCGCCACAGCAATTTTCCTCACAAACACGTTCACACCTGAGTACAAATGAACGAAGAAGTCAAGTCTGACAGGCAGCTTTTGCATCGGCTCATAGATTTTCCCATCTCAATCCATTTTTTTGCAGCTTGTGATTTTGGCGACCACAATGGATGTGACCGCCAAACTGCTTCAGGACAAATGATCAATTTCAATACCTATTCATCAGTGATGTGCGATACCACTGATTTTCTTTCCGATACCGAGTAAAAATCAGGCTGGTATCGGCGGTACAGATCCGTACTTTGTGCAAATAAACCTGATAAATCTGCTGAAATTTAAAATGTTGTGCAAATTGAATATGTCTCATAGCATAAAGAATGCAATACAGAGTTATTTATTTTAAACTCTCAGGTAGTGGGGCCAATAACAATATAGGCCAACTAATAAAAGAGAAAAAACAGGACACAATTTGATTATGTATTTGATTATGTGTAACATTTTGGGAAGGCTAGATTCCCAAATGTTCCCATTTTTCGGATATAAGGCGCACTTAAAATCCGTTTTTTCCTCAAAACTCGACAGTGCGCCTTATAACACGGTGCGTCTAATGTACGAAATAATTCTGGTTTCGCTTACTGACCTCAAAGCTATTTTAATTGGTACATGGTGTAATGATAAGTGTGACCAGTAGATGGGAGTCACACATAAGAGATATGTGTAGACTGCAATATGACTCAAGTAAATAACACCAACATTTTAAATGTTCCATTGAAAATATTTAACATTACACACGGTGCTCAAATATCTATCAAAATGTTTTGGTATGACTTTGGTAAGCTATAAAGCTGCACCGCTTGATGTCCTTCAACATACGATTATTATTATGGTGTGTGTGTACGAGGTAAGACATACTATCTGGCGTTTTGTTTCGCAAAATTATGCAAATGCACCTTTTCTTACATTCTGGTACCTGCTGATCTGTATTTGGGATCTTTGTAGTCCATGCGCAGTCGATAAGCTTCTTCTTTTTCTCTAACCTCTTTGTGGAGAGGGGCGTGTCCTACTCGTCCCCTGCGGGCAGGGCATGTGCAGCAGCCGGTCATGAAGCAGCAATCAGGTGAGCGGACACCTCAGCTGGGACGAGTTATCTAATCACCTGTTTCCTTTATCAGCAGCGTTGGAGACCATGAGCGGCGCAGAGAGTGTGAATGCCAGACACGAGAGAGCAAGAGGGAAATGCTCTGGCCCTGTTGGGGATTGACGCCGAAAGGCGAATATGATGATGTAGTGAGCTGATGAAAAACTGAAAAGACTCATGAACATTGAAAGTGTAAAGAAATATTAAAAGTGTTGTAAACTACTCTGCCAAAGTGTGGTGTTTCCCGTGAAGCAGCGAGAAGCCGGGACGGAGACTTCTACAGTCTTGTTATGTGACATTCATCCTCCGCTGTTGCCATTTCTAATACAAAATAGTGTAAAGTTATTACTTATATCTGTCAGTAATCTCACCATGAGAAGCATTAAAAACATACCGGTGTAGTGAGTTTACATTTTTCACCCAAGGAACTTTAGTTATTAGAGAGTTCCAGTTGGACGTTTTTTCACGGGACACGCTGTTGTTTGTTGTTTCCGAATGAGGAGATGCTGCTCTGTTTTTGATTTTAAGTAAAGTCTGAATGTCATTAAAACAGTTAGCTCCATCTTTTGACACTTCTTCCACTCCCGTCCTTGCACGCTACACCGCTACAAAAAAGATGACGTGGATAAGACGCTGCCGAAGGTGAGACACGTAAATAAAACCGCCCACAAAACGCCGCATCTTGAAGCGACTGTCAAAAAGCGGCTTGAAGATGATCTGTAAAACATCCATCCATCCATCCATCATCTTCCGCTTATCCGAGGTCGGGTCGCGGGGAAAACAGCCTAAGCAGGGAAACCCAGCCTTCCCTCTCCCCAGCCACTTCGTCTAGCTCTTCCCGGGGGATCCCAAGGCGTTCCCAGGCCAGCCGGGAGACATAGTCTTCCCAACGTGTCCTGGGTCTTCCCCGTGGCCTCCTACCGGTTGGACGTGCCCTAAACACCTCCCTAGGGAGGCGTTCGGGTGACATCCTGACCAGATGCCCGAACCACCTCATCTGGCTCCTCTCGATGTGGAGGAGCAGCGGCTTTACTTTGAGCTCCCCTAGGATGGCAGAGTTTCTCACCCTATCTCTAAGGGAGAGCCCCACCACACGGCGGAGGAAACTCATTTCGGCCGCTTGTACCCGTGATCTTATCCTTTCGGTCATGACCCAAAGCTCATGACCATAGGTGAGGATGGGAACGTAGATCGACCGGTAAATTGAGAGCGTTGCCTTCCGGCTCAGCTTCTTCTTCACCACAACGGATCGGTACGACGTCCGCATTACTGAAGACGCCGCACCGATCCGCCTGTCGATCTCACGATCCACTCTTCCCTCACTCGTGAACAAGACTCCTAGGTACTTGAACTCCTCCACTTGGGGCAGGGTCTCCTCCCCAACCCGGAGATGGCATTCCACCCTTTTCCGGGCGAGAACCATGGACACGGACTTGGAGGTGCTGATTCTCATTCCGGTCGCTTCACACTCGGCTGCGAACCGATCCAGCGAGAGCTGAAGATCCCGGTCAGATGAAGCCATCAGGACCACATCATCTGCAAAAAGCAGAGACCTAATCCTGCGGTTACCAAACCGGAACCCCTCAACGCCTTGACTGCGCCTAAAACATAATCTATGCAACATTTTGACCAAAGAACCACCATTACATGTGAAGTAGACCACAAGGAAATGTTTTCCATTTAGGAAAAAAATTCAACCTTTAATGCGCCCTATAATCCGATGCGCCTTTTATATGAAAAAAGATCGAAAATAGACCCCTCATCTGCAGTGCGCTTTATAATCCGGTGTGCCCTCTGGTCCGGTACATAATCATACTTTTTTGAGCTAACACAATCATTTACAGCAGGTCCGCAAGGCAAACTAGGGGCCATCTATTTAATGTAATGATCTCCACTACTAAATAATAACAGTATGGGATTGAACGCCTGACTTATTGTGATGCGGTACGCTTCAAATTGCTGTGTTTGGCCCACGACCCATTAGCCCATTTTCAGTTTGGCCCTTGGAGGTGAAGGTTTTGGGCACCCCTGAACTAGAAGGAGCCACAGTTTGGAACATCCATACATCCATCCATTTCCTACCGCTTATTCCCTTTTGCGGTCGCGGGGGGCGCTGGCGCCTATCTCAGCTACAATTGGGCGGAAGGCGGGGTACACCCTGGACAAGTCGCCACCTCATTGCAGGGCCAACACAGATAGACAGACAACATTCACACTCACATTCACACACTAGGGCCAATTTAGTGTTGCCAATCAACCTATCCCCAGGTGCATGTCTTTGGAAGTGGGAGGAAGCCGGAGTACCCGGAGGGAACCCACGCATTCACGGGGAGAACATGCAAACTCCACACAGGAAGATCCCGAGCCTGGATTGGAACCCAGGACTGCAGGAACTTTGTATTGTGAGGCAGTTTGGAACAGACCTGGGCAAATCAAAGCCCGGGGGCCACATGCGGCCCGTTAAGCTTTTTAATCTGGCCCGGCGGACATTCCCAAATAATTATTTTAGATCTTTAAGAATGAAACTGTAGCTTCCTTGGGTGAAAAATGTAAACTCTCTATACCTGTATGTTTTAGCGCTTTCATGGCAGATATAAGTAAGACCTGTACACTACTTTACATTAAAAATGGCAACAGCGGAGGATGAATGTCAAATAACAAGAAGATCAGAATCAGAATCATTTTTATTTGTCCGTTCCAACATGTACAAGACACATCAGAACTGAAATTACATTTTCGGCACAGTCCCGCTAAGAGCAGACATACGTTACGGGGGGGGGAACAAGACGAGACCGCCGACGGATCAGCCGGTTACAGCACTCCTTAAAAAGATAAGAAAAGGGTGACATTAGGAAAAGGGGGGGAGTAAAAAAATATCAGTCCAAGGCTAGACCCTCAGCAGAGGTCTAGTCTGAGTCCGAGGAAAAAACCTCACATAGCATGGCACACATTAAACATACATATGTCACACCAACTTGCAACAGAGGGAGGGGTGGGTTTGCGCAGGCCCGCTGTTCGCTCTGTAGCGCCGCTCAGCCATCCACAACCCCAGAGGAGATAAGCGTTGGTGAGGGTGTTGATTTAAGGGTCGGGGTCATGTGTGTGCGTAAATGCCCAATTAACTCGGGAGAGGTGGTGAGTGTTTTTGTATGGCTGAGGCCGATAAAGTTCGGCTACAGATGTTGACAAAAAGGAAGGTCAAAAGCGTCTATCTTTGAGGAGTCTTCGGGAGATTTCCTTCAGAACAGCCTGCTCCATGGCAAGGCCATTAAGGGAGTCCAAATCGTAAATAAAAAGTTGTTTTCCTTCGAGAAGACAAAATATTGACTTATTTTCTCTGTTGTCCATGCTGGATCTCTTTCAGTTCCAATTAATTATTCCTTCTCTGCAAACTTTTCCAAGATGAGATCTATTTTGCGATTCAACTCAGAAATCGCACAAGTCTGTGTTCCCACAGCCCGACCCAATCCTTCATTGCGTTGAACAGCCGTTGGGCTCCTAGAGTGGCTGCCATCGTCTTCCGAATTTGTCGATACAAGAGACCAATGCCCAGCCCAATCAGCAAGTGCCCCGTGATCACAGCTCCAAATAGGTAGATGTCTTCGACGTCCTCAATGGAAAGAGCTGAGACGCACATGATCCTCCATGAGTTCCAGGAGTCCCGCACGTAACCCGCAGCGATGCTTCCATCAGGGCAGCCAGGCTCCCCTGAACCTCTTTTTCTTTTCGAAAAGTCTGTGTCAATAGCGTCAAGAGTCCAGCTGATCATATTCATATTGAAATTTGGTTTAGAGGACAGCGCAAAGAAGGAGGCTTTTAAAAAGTTCAGACAAGGACAAAGACAAAGACAAAGAGAGCAAGCAGGGAAGGAGGGAACGGAGAATGCGACCGCCCTCACCAGAGGCTAGGATGAAAAGATAGAGAAAAAGAAGACGCTTATCAACTACGGGGTCGACACAGACTACAAAGGCGGAAGTGCGCAATTTTTCAGGACTCATGCAGATCCCAAATACAGATCAGCAGATACCAGAAGGTAAGAAAAGTTGCTTTTGCATAATATTGTGAAACAAAACAGCAGATAATGTCTTATCCTATTCACACACCATAACAATACTCGTATGTTGAAGCATGTTGGAATCTGCGCTTTTGCATGATCTACTAATTACTTCGTCATCTAAGTCACAGCAGCTCAGACGAGGCACCAAGCAGTGTGGGTGGGGAGCGTTTCCACAGATTGTTTGCCAGACCGGCCAGCCTGAAATGCGGGTGCCAGGGACAGACGCGGAAGGAGATTTTTACAAGAAAGTTCTAAAGCATGGGTGTCAAACTCTGGCCTGCGGGCCAAATTTGGCCCGCCGTTTAATTTCATTTGGCCCTTGAGGCAATATCAAATTAACATTAGGGTTGGCCCGCCGGTAACACCACATTCACCGCTAATACTCATACTTGCCAACCCTCCCGATTTTCCCGGGAGACTCCCGATGTTTAGTGCCCTTCCCGAAAATCTCCCTGGGCAATCATTCTCCCGATTTCCACCCGGACAACAATATTGGGAGCGTGCCTTAATGGCACTGTCCTCTACAACATGCCGTCACGTCCTCTTTTTCTCCATATAAACAGCGTGCTGGCCAAGTCACATAATATATGCGGCTTTCACACACACATACTTGGTCAACAGCCATACAGGTCGTATAAACAACTTTAACATTGTTACAAATATGCGCCACACTGTGAACCCACACCAAACAAGAATGACAAAACACATTTCGGGAGAACACCCGCACTTTAACACAACATAAACACAACAGAACAAATACCCAGAACCCCTTGCAGCACTAACTCTTTCGGAATGCTACAATATACACCCCCCCACCACCAAACCCCGTGCACCTAATTCTTATTTTATTTTTGAATTTATTAGCCTGTGGAAAAAGTTAATGTTGATATTTACCTCAGAAGGCCGCAAATAGAAAAGAGGCATTCATTTGTTTAATTACATTTTATTTAATATACCACTGATGTTTTTTCGTTTGTTTTTTGAAAGTTGATTTTGCACTATCACGTTATATAAGTTCTGCCCGTTCCATGGGAGGAAGCCCGAGTACCCGGAGGGAACCCACGCAGTCACAGGGAGAACATGCAAACTCCACACAGAAAGATCCCGAGCCCGGGATTGAACCGAGGATTACTCAGGACCTTCGTATTGTGAGGCAGATGCACTAAGCCCTGTTTCACCGTGCTGCCCTATTTAAGACTTGCTTGTTCAATATTCATTGCAAAACTTGTTTGGGTCCCTATTAAAAGGTTAATTTGTTCAACCTTGGCCCGCGGCTTTGTTCAGTTTTAAATTTTGGCCCACTCTGTATTGAGTTTGACACCCCTGTTCTAAAGCTTGGTGATGTATCAGATATATCAGATTGTCGGTGGGTTTATTTTTTTATCCTTCGCGTTAATAAAAAGGTATATGTGTTGAAAAATCCTAAAATCACTTTTAAGGTTGTATTTTTTCTCTAAAATTGTCTTTCTGAAAGTTATAAGAAGCAAAGTCAAAAAATAAATGCATCTATTTAAACAAGTGAAGACAAAGTCTTTTATTTTATTATATTTTCTTGGATTTTCAAATTCTATTTGAGTTTTGTCTCTCTTAGAATTAAAAATGTCGAGCAAAGCAAGACCAGTGTTACGTTGAGGACGCATCTTGGATGCGCCAGGAGTTTCACCTCTCGATGCTAAGGACTGGAGCAGGCAGGAATGGAGGTAGGAGCAAGTTTTTAATTTCAATAACCAAAGTAACGCTTGTACAAACGGAAAGAAAAGGTGTGCCAACGCACGGAAAGCTTAATGCTAAGACTAGCAACAGGCAGAGTTCAAAGTCCCAGGTACAGAAACGCGAGCCGAGCGCGCGGAGGGTAAGCTAAGAATTAGCAGGCTGAATGCAAAATAAACAACGCAACTGTTGCATAGAGCAAACGAACCGACCAGGAGGAACTAAGGTAGCAGGTGGTCTTAAATACAACACAAATAATTCAAAACAGGTGTGCGTAGTGAGTCCGTGCAGGAGGCGTAATTAGGTTGCCATGGTGACAATACAAAACAAGGAAGTGTAGCAACGGGATCGGCAGAGTCCAAAACATGATCAAAACATAGGACAATACAAAAAAGGACATAACATGCTAGAGATGTGTGATCCGGAAGCCGGATCACAACAACCAGCTTGCTATTAGATAAATAAAATTCAAAAAATAGAGGCAGCTCACTGGTAAGTGCTGCTATTTGAGCTATTTTTAGAACAGGCCAGCGGGCGACTCATCTGGTCCTTACGGGCTACCTGGTGCCCGCGGGCACCGCGTTGGTGACCCCTGCTGTAGGGGCTCTGTAAGATCCCATGCACTCAGTAGTCGCCACACATTTTTTTTATGAAGTACTCTATTTTGTAATTTACAGCACAAAACACATAGAACTTTCCATGAAAAGCCTTTACAACAGAAGGTCAATCCAAGTTTCTGCAGCTCGGATGATTAAGAAAAGAGGATGCACATGCACTGCATTAGCTTTGGGTCGGGGAGACCCCGGGCTATGCAGGAAAGTCTGGCTTATCGCTGCTGGGGCCCATGTCGAGACTTAGTTCCGTTTACACTGGCTCTAATTACATCCGCATGAGGAGTACCCTGCTGCAGATGAGTCGAATTCAGCCTTCCTTCACAGCTTGTTTGTCTTCTGATTTTTAATGAATGCCACTGGTTGTCCCCCTTCTGACCTTCCTTGTGCTGCTCCAACCCCACAAGCATGAGACCAAGACATGTTTGCGAGATGCTTGCAATCATGAGAAGAACGTTGTCAACGCCAAATGCAGTGCAAGTTATGCAAACTCAGCAAAAAAAAAAAAAAAAATGAAAATAGAGCAGGGATATCGAACTAGTTTTCATTGAGGGCCACATGGCAGTTACGGCTGCCATCAGAGCAAATAATGTATGAATTTGCCTCTGGATTTCATTACGCAGAAGTCCCGGTGCCTCGGTGGGTTGACATGGTAAAACCCTAGATGAAAAAATCCTGGCTTATAAGGGAAGAAGGCACACAGGGTGAGGACTTGACTATGTCAAGTGGAAAATAATGTTTATTATTTTTACGCAATTTGCACTACAGAATGGTAGTGGCATAACCTGAATGTTTTCCAGCAACAGTGAACTGTGGTGGGTTTACTTTCACGCTTTGGTGCCGGCTCACTCCTGGGCCCAGACCTTTAAAGCAGGGGTGTCAAACTCAAATTCAGAGTGGGCCAAAATTTTAAACGGAACAAAGCCGCGGGCCAAGGTTGAACGAATTAACCTTTTAATAGGGACCCAAACAAGTTTTGCATTCAATATTGAACAAGCAAGGCTTATATAACTTTAGTGACATGCAAAATCCAGTTTCAAATAATAATAATAATAATTAAAAAAATATCAATGGCATATCAAATAAAATTTAAATAAAAAATGTATGCCTTTTTTTCTATTTGCAATCTCCTGAAGTAAATATCAATTTTTTTCCACAGGCTGAATAATACATTTGAAAATAAAATAACAATAATGAATGAAGCAAACATTCAAGCCTTGAAGTAGCAAGAGAAAATGCATGAATAAAACGTTAATTATTGGTCAGTTTGCTGGAAGTTTCCCAGAAGAGTTGGTGCTGCAAGGGTTTCTGGATATTTGTTCTATTGTGTTACGGTGCGGCTGTTCACCTGCAATGTGTTTGTCATTCTTGTTTGGTGTGGGTTCACAGTGTGGTGCATATTTGTAACAGTGCTAAAGTGTGACCTGTATGGCTGTTGACCAAGTATGCATTGTATACACTTGTGCGTGTGTGTGTGTGTTTGTGCAAAAGCCACAAATATTATGTGACACGCTGTTAGTATGGAGGAAAAGCGCACGTGACGACAGGTTGTAAAGAACGCTAAAGGCAATGCCTTAAATGCACGCCCCCAATATAGTTGTCCAGGTGGAAATCGGTAGAAATTCGGGAGAATGGTTGCCCCGGGAGATTTTTTAGGAGGGGCACTGAACTTCGGGAGTCCACCAGGAAAATTATGAGGGTTGGCAAGTATGAGTATTAGCGGTGAATGCGGTGTTACAGCGGCACGGACGCTGTATAACACCGGCGGGCCAGCCTTAATGCTAAATTGATATTGCCTCAAGGGTCAAATTAAATTACACGGCGGGCCACATTTGGCCCGCTGGCCAGAGTTTGACACCCATGATTTAAACCTTTCATCATCACCAAGAAGTTACTGCTCACCTCGACCTCACTTCCTTCGACACTGACAAGGATTTAAAGAAGAAAAGATTGGGGGCACATCACGTATTTACATCTGAGGGGTCCACAACTTAAGAGTTAATGCGTGAAATCGGTGTTGGAATTATTCGTGCATCGGTGAGTAACATATTTGATTGACATAGGCTGCTGTGATCGTGACGATAATGAAAAAAGGGAAACGTTTGTTTGCAGTTGATTTCCTTCTGCAAATATGAGTATCATCTACAATTCATGTCTGCAGTTGGGAAGTTTATATTTTGTCTCAATATTTAGCTATAAATGTCCCTGTTGTTTAGCAATATTCGCTAGAAATATCAAAATTCAGTATAAAGTACAGGGCAAAAGTTTGGACACAGCCTCTCATTCAATCAATCAATCAATCAATGTATTTTATTTCGGCAATCTTCACATAAAACAAAGAACAACAACAAGAAAAAAAAACAAAAAAAAACACTCATTTGAGCAATGATTGAGCCGAAAGGGTGTAGGTTGAAGCAACGCTTATATAAACCTACCCCATCACAACAAGAACAAGGTTCAAAATATATAAAATCTAAAACATGCTTCACTTATATTACTTTTTTTTTTTTAACAATATATAAGCAACATATATGTAGCACACGTCTCATATACACAGTTTAACATTTAAATCAAACATATACATTTGTACACATATATATATATATATATATATATATATACTATATATATATATATTATATATACACAATTAATTTAAATTCCATATAAAGTGGTAATATATACATTTTAATATAACCTATATGTATAATTATGAAATCATAAATTGTATTTATATACATATATATTATTGTCTTTCTAAAACAATGCGTTTTCTCTATTTTTATGACTATTGACATTGTAGATTGTCACTGAAGGCATCAAAACTATGAATGGAGACATGTGGAGTTATGTACTTAACAAAAAAAGGTGAAATAACTTAATACATGTTTTATATTCTAGTTTCTTCAAAATAGCCACCCTTTGCTCTGATTACTGCTTTGCACACTCTTGGCATTCTCTCAATGAGCTTCAAGAGATAATCACCTGAAATGCCAAGAGTGTGCAAAGCCGTAATCAGTACTGTATCTACTGTATCTGGTTGAACCTACGAGAGATGTATTCATCTAGTATATTAATACTATTAAGGATTTTTTCTCGATGCTAACGAATATCACCAAAGCTGCTGTAATGTGTAGAATTAAGTTCTTGGCTTTCTTGCACAACAACAACAACTGAGCTTTTAGTTTGTTTTGAAAATCAACAGTAAAAGGACGGTGGGTCGGACCAACAATCTCAATACTTATTACAAGGACTTACAATGGCGTTAGTTAATGTACACAACCAGGTCTTTATAGTTATATTTAGTCATAGCAACCGCAAAAGAACACAATCTATTGTGCTTTCTTTATGTTTAGTTCTGCTCTCAAACACCACTAATATAGTAGAGAATAAACTTGATTGCAACACAGAAAGTGTCTCAAACAAAACAAATAACAAACATTTTACAAAGTGATCACTGCAGACACAGTCATAGTCCGATTGTATTCCACAAGAAGATGAAACTGATATCTATAAAAGCCATTTCCTTTGACACACTTTTGTTTTTTCCCTGACTTTATTAGCTTTTTTTTTTTTGAGACTCGAAGAAAGCTCCTTCCCATCCCTTTATTGGAAGGATTGGAACACCCAAGAACAGAACAGCATTACGGAATTTTTTTGCTCAAACTATACACTCAGTCTAACTTGCTTTAAAATTTTAATTTTGTTTGGATGAATTTTAACTCATTCATGTTTTGCTACCGAGCAATACTGTGGAGGACAACGGTCTGCTATTTTTCCACTCCATGCCTTAATCGCAATATAGTTTAGGAACTGTAGTGTAGACAACAACATACGTACATAAATAAAAAAGTTTGACTCCTGTGCACATACTTGCTGACCCTCCCGGATTTTCCGGGAGACTCCCGAAATTCAGCGCCTCTCCCGAAAACCTCCCGGGACAAATTTTCTCCCTAAAATCTCCCGAAATTCAGGCGGAGCTGGAGGCCACGCCCCCTCCAGTTCCATGCGGACCTGAGTCACGTGTATGAAGAGCGTGTCTGCCCAATGACGTTATAACAGTAAAATGATCGAGGACGAGTTCTTGGTTTCTTATGTGGGTTTATGGTTGGGCAGCTTCATTAACGTCCTCCCAGCGCGACAACAACACACAACAACAGCAGTCCGTTTTCGTCTACCGTAAAGCAGTTTGTCTGCCATAAACAGCAAAGTTGTGACACTCTTGAACAGGACAATACTGCCATCTACTTTTCATGCATATGGTTAGAAAAACAAGGATGGACAATTCAAACCTTAACTCAACAATGAGTAGATGAGTGTTATGTGTGTGTAAATGTGTAAATATATGAACACTGAAATCTAAGTATTTCTTTTATACATATATATATATATATATATATATATATATATATATATATATATATATGTATATATATATATATATATATATATATATATATATATATATATATATATATATATATATATATATATATATATATATATATATATCGAATTCACTGAAAGTCAAGTATTTTTTATATATATATATATATAGGTAAATATAGCTAGAATTCAATGAAAGTCAAGTATTTCTTATATATATATATATATATGAAATAATTGACTTGGTGAATCTAACGGTAAATATAGAATAGAATAGAATGTACTTTATTGATCCCTGGGGAAGATTCAGCACCACAGTTCGCTCACAATAAACAATGATAATAATAAATAATATAATATAAAATATATTAAATATATAATATATGAATAATATGAATATACTTCTCCCCTCCTAACCACGCCCCCAACCACGCCCCGCCCAACCCCCAACTTCTGAAATCGGAGTTCTCAAGGTTGGCAAGTATGCCTGTGCATGGAATTCATATTTCAAAAGTAGCAGAATTAAGTAATAGCAAAACAGAAGTGATAAGTTGTAATATTAATAACACAAAAGTAATAGTTTTTATTTTAGTTTTCCTGTTGGATTTAAATGACCCATCTCGGGCCCAGAGAAGCCGGCGGGGTTTCTGGATGTTGTTGATAAATGGCTTTCGCTTTGCATAGTAGAGCTTTAACTTGCACTGACAGATATAGCGACGAACTGTATTCAGTGACAGTGGTTTTTTTTTAATATTCCTGAGCCCATGTGGTGATATCCTTTAGAGACTGACGTCGATTTTTGATACAGTGCCGTCTGAGGGATCGAAGGTCACAGTCATTCAATGTTGGTTTCCGGCCATGCCGCTTACGTGGAGTGATTTCTCCAGATTCTCTGAACCTTTTGATGATATTATGGACCGTAGATGTTGAAATCCCTAAATTTCTTGCAATTGCACTTTGAGAAACGTTGTTCTTAAACTGTTTGACTATTTGCTCACGCAGTTGTGGACAAAGGGGTGTACCTCGCCCCATCTTTTCTTGTGAAAGACTTAGCATTTTTGGGGAAGCTGTCATGGCACCCACCTGTTCCCAATTAGCCTGCACACCTGTGGGATGTTCCAAATAAGTGTTTGATGAGCATTCCTCAACTTTATCAGTATTTATTGCCACCTTTCCCAACTTCTTTGTCACGTGTTGCTGGCATCAAATTCCAAAGTTAATGATAATTTGCAAAAAAAAAGTGTTTATCATTTTGAACATCAAATGTCTTTGTAGCATATTCAATTGAATATGGGTTGAAAATGATTTGCAAATCATTGTATTCCGTTTTTATTTACATCTAACACAGAAACTCAGCTCCTGAATATTTACTGAGTGTTGTTAATAGGAAAGGTCGTGTAACACAATGGTAAAAATGCCCCTGTGCACACTTTTTTGCAATGTGTTGCTGCCATTGAATACCAAGTTAATGATTATTTGCAAAAAAAAATAAGTTTCTTAGTTCGAACATTAAATATCTTGGTTTTGTAGTCTATTCAATTGAATATAAGTTGAAAAGGATTTGCAAATCATTGTATTCTGTTTTATTTACCAATTACACAATGTGCCAACTTCACTGGTTTTGCGTTTTGTCCATTAAATAATTGAACATAAATCCTCAGTTTTATTTGGCGTTGTTACATTAAGAAAAAAAGTGTGTGTGAGTGGGGAGGGGGGTCTTTATGACTATGAATCTGAGAGGGGGACATTTCCCCCCTTCATCCAGTGCTATCTGCGCTAAAATTGTTGTATGGCCCACTTTCTTATGATTGGGTTTTTGACCAACTGTAACGGTCAGGTTCGCCCCAGTTTTCCTTTGCTGTCTCAACACATGGATAAAGAAGGTGAGAAACACTATTGAACTAAAAAAAAAAAAAAGAGGTGATAGCAAAGTATAAAAGTGGTGTCTTTGCAGCTCTCCCCTCCCTTCCTCCCATGCCACTCATCGTCTCAATGAAGCTTATAGTGATGTTCACTCGACATTTAGATTAATTTTGCATTATTTTCTGCATGCAAAATATGTTTTGTGTTCATTTACATTATTTCCAATGGGGGAAAATGATGTTTTTTGTAATATTTGATCTTCATTTGACCTTCTGGAACAAGTTACAACCCAAAGAAAATCCCCCATTTTCTTGCACCGTTGAGTCACAAAAAGGCAACAACTTTGAATCGATATATGTCCAGAGTGTAGGTAACTTGTCTGCACTGACTGTTTCACTATGTAGAATTGCTTTGAGTCACTAGAGAAAAGCGCTATATAAATATAATTCACATTAATTCACAATCCTAATCACACTAAAAGTGACCTACTGAAGTTGCATTGTTATTATCACACTTTGATGACACTTACTAACATGTAAAAACTCATCCAAATATTATTTTTTAAACCAGTTTGCGACTCACCCAGCGCTTTCAGAAGGTCCTCAAAGTTTTCCGATGACTTCATTTTCCACTTTCCAGAGAAGTCAGGGATTTTGGTCTCCATCTCGTTGGCCCGTTTCTGCACAAGATCTTTGTTGTGTGGTAGGACTGGGAAGTTTACCCCTCCTCTCTTTCCTCTGGGCTTCTTTTCATTGGCTGGGTGTTAAACTGTTTCAGCCAATCCAAGCCAGTCCAGGCTGGACCCCTCCATCAGTGAGGTGAGACATTTGGATACCAGATGGGAAAGTTAAAAAAAACACACACACACACAAAAAAAAACTCAATGTGTTGCGACATGAAATACAAGTGCTAACTGACACTAGATGGTGCTATAATACTAGTCCCAAAAATGTAAACAAACCATTAAGAGACTACTGACTAAATCAGGGGTCAACAACCCAAAATGTTGAAAGAGCCATAATGGACCAAAAATACAAAAAACTAATCTTTCTGGAGCTGCAAAAAATTAAAAGCCATATATAAGTTTTATCAACCTATCCCCAGGGGCATGTCTTTGGAGGCAACACTAAAATTGGCCCTAGTGTGTGAATGTGAGTGTGAATGTTGTCTGTCTATCTGTGTTGGCCCTGCGATGAGGTGGCGACTTGTCCAGGGTGTACCCCGCCTTCCGATTGTAGCTGAGATATGCGCCAGCGCCCCCCGCGACCCCGAAAGGGAATAAGCGGTAGAAAATAGATGGATGGATAAGTTTTATAATGAAGGCAACACAAGACGTAATTGTCTATATTAGCAATAATAGCCCACTATCAAAATGACTCTAAAAGTATCACATAAGTGTTACAAAGAAGACAACATATGATGTAAGTGTCTATATTAGCTATAATAGTCTACTATCAAAATGACTTTAAAAGTATTATATAAGTGTTATAATGAAGACAACGCATGATGTAAGTGTCTATATTAGCTGTAATAGCCTACTATCAAAATGACTTTAAATGTCTTATATAAGTATTAAATTGAAGGCAACACATGATGTAATTGTTTATATTAGCTATAATAGCCTACTATCAAAATGACTTTAAAAGTCTTATATACAGTAAGTGTTATAATGAAGACAACACATGATGTAATTGTTTATATTAGCTATAATAGCCTACTATCAAAATGACTTTAAAGTCTTATATACAGTAAGTGTTATAATGAAGACAACACATGATGTAAGTGTCTATATTAGCTATAACAGCCAACTATCAAAATTACTATAAAAAATTATATAGGTGTTATAAAGAAGACAACACATGATGTAGGTGTCTATATTAGCTATAATAGCCTACTATCCAAAATACTTTAAAAGTCTTATAAAAGTGTTATAATGAAGACAACACATGATGTAAGTGTCTATATTAGCTATAATAGCCAACTATCAAAATTACTTTGAAAATATTATATATATATATATATATATATATAACTCCTCTCTGAGCTGCTACCTTACCGTGGTAGAGGAGTTTGCGTGTCCCAATGATCCTAGGAGCTATGTTGTCTGGGGGTTTTCATGCCCCCTGGTAGGGTCTCCCAAGACAAACAGGTCCTAGGTGAGTGATCAGACAAAGAGCAGCTCAAAGACTTCTATGGAATTACAACGAAATGAACCCAGATTTCCCTCGCCCGGACGTGGGTCACCGGGGCCCCACTCTGGAGCCAGGCCCGGAGGTGGGGCACGATGGCGAGCGCCTGGTGGTCGGGCCTGTTCCCATGGGGCCCGGCCGGGCACAGCCCGAAGAGGCAACGTGGGTCATCCCTCCAATGGGCTCACCACTCATAGGAGGGGCCATGGAGGTCGGGTGCATTGTGAGCTGGGCGGCAGCCGAAGGCAGAGCACTTGGCGGTCCGATCCTCGGCTACAGAAGCTAGCTCTTGGGACGTGGAACGTCACCTCACTGGGGGGGAAGGAGCCTGAGCTAGTGCGCGAGGTAGAGAAGTTCCGGCTGGATATAGTCGGACTCACCTCGACGCACAGCAAGGGCTCTGGAACCAGTTCTCTCGAGAGGGACTGGACCCTCTTCCACTCTGGCGTTGCCGGCAGTGAGAGGCAACGGGCTGGGGTGGCAATTCTGGTTGCCCCCCGGCTCAAAGCCTGTACGTTTGAGTTCAACCCAGTGGACGAGAGGGTAGCTTCCCTTCGCCTTCGGGTGGGGGGACGGGTCCTGACTGTTGTTTGTGCTTACGCACCAAACAGCAGTTCAGAATACCCACCCTTTTTGGGTACACTCGAGGGAGTACTGGAAAGTGCTCCTCCGGGTGATTCCCTTGTCCTACTGGGAGACTTCAACGCTCATGTTGGCAACGACAGTGAAACCTGGAGAGGCGTGATTGGGAAGAATGGTCGCCCGGATCTAAACCCGAGTGGTGTTTTGTTATTGGACTTTTGTGCTCGTCACAGTTTGTCGATAACAAACACCATGTTCAAACATAAGGGTGTCCATATGTGCACTTGGCACCAGGACACCCTAGGCCGCAGTTCCATGATCGACTTTGTAGTTGTGTCATCGGATTTGCGGCCTTATGTTTTGGACACTCGGGTGAAGAGAGGGGCGGAGCTTTCTACCGATCACCACCTGGTGGTGAGTTGGCTGCGATGGTGGGGGAGGATGCCGGACAGACCTGGCAGGCCCAAGCGCATTGTGAGGGTCTGCTGGGAACGTCTGGCAGAGTCTCCTGTCAGAGAGAGTTTCAATTCACACCTCCGGGAGAACTTTGAACATGTCACGAGGGAGGTGCGGGACATTGAGTCCGAGTGGACCATGTTCCGAACCTCTATTGTCGAGGCGGCTGATTGGAGCTGTGGCCGCAAGGTTGTTGGTGCCTGTCGTGGCGGTAATTCCAGAACCCGTTGGTGGACACCAGCAGTGAGGGATGCCGTCAAGCTGAAGAAGGAGTCCTATCGGGTTCTTTTGGCTCATAGGACTCCGGAGGCAGTGGACGGGTACCGACGGGCCAAGCGGTGTGCAGCTTTAGCGGTCGCGGAGGCAAAAACTCGGACATGGGAAGAGTTCGGGGAAGCCATGGAAAACGACTTCCGGGCGGCTTCGAAGCGATTCTGGACCACCATACGGCGCCTCAGGAAGGGGAAGCAGTGCACTATCAACACCGTGTATGGTGCGGATGGTGTTCTGCTGACTTCGACTGCGGATGTTGTGGATCGGTGGAGGGAATACTTCGAAGACCTCCTCAATCCCACCAACACGTCTTTCTTTGAGGAAGCGGTGCCTGGGGAATCTGTAGTGGACTCTCCTATTTCTGGGGATGAGGTCGCTGAGGTAGTTAAAAAGCTCCTCGGCGGCAAGGCCCCGGGGGTGGATGAGATCCGCCCGGAGTTCCTTAAGGCTCTGGATGCTGTGGGGCTGTCTTGGTTGACAAGACTCTGCAGCATCGCGTGGACATCGGGGGCGGTACATCTGGATTGGCAGACCGGGGTGGTGGTCCCTCTCTTTAAGAAGGGGGACCGGAGGGTGTGTTCCAACTATCGTGGGATCACACTCCTCAGCCTTCCCGGTAAGGTTTATTAAGGTGTACTGGAGAGGAGGCTTCGCCGGATAGTCGAACCTCGGATTCAGGAGGAACAGTGTGGTTTTCGTCCTGGTCGTGGAACTGTGGACCAGCTCTATACTCTCGGCAGGGTTCTTGAGGGTGCATGGGAGTTTGCCCAACCAGTCTACATGTGCTTTGTGGACTTGGAGAAGGCATTCGACCGTGTCCCCCGGGAAGTCCTGTGGGGAGTGCTCAGAGAGTATGGGGTATCGGAATGTCTTATTGTGGCAGTCCGCTCCCTGTATGATCAGTGTCAGAGCTTGGTCCGCATTGCTGGCAGTAAGTCGGACACGTTTCCAGTGAAGGTTGGACTCCGCCAAGGCTGTCCTTTGTCACCGATTCTGTTCATAACTTTTATGGACAGAATTTCTAGGCGCAGTCAAGGCGTTGAGGGGTTCCGGTTTGGTGGCCACGGGATTAGGTCTCTGCTTTTTGCAGATGATGTAGTCCTGATGGCTTCATCTGGCCGGGATCTTCAGCTCTCACTGGATCGGTTCGCAGCCGAGTGTGAAGCGACCGGAATGAGAATCAGCACCTCCAAGTCCGAGTCCATGGTTCTCGCCCGGAAAAGGGTGGAGTGCCATCTCCGGGTTGGGGAGGAGACCCTGCCCCAAGTGGAGGAGTTCAAGTACCTAGGAGTCTTGTTCACGAGTGGGGGAAGAGTGGATCGTGAGATCGACAGGCGGATCGGTGCGGCGTCTTCAGTAATGCGGACGTTGTATCGATCCGTTGTGGTGAAGAAGGAGCTGAGCCGGAAGGCAAAGCTCTCAATTTACCGGTCGATCTACGTTCCCATCCTCACCTATGGTCATGAGCTTTGGGTCATGACCGAAAGGATAAGATCACGGGTACAAGCGGCCGAAATGAGTTTCCTCCGCCGGGTGGCGGGGCTCTCCCTTAGAGATAGGGTGAGAAGCTCTGCCATCCGGGAGGAGCTCAACGTAAAGCCGCTGCTCCTCCACATCGAGAGGAGCCAGATGAGGTGGTTCGGGCATCTGGTCAGGATGCCACCCGAACGCCTCCCTAGGGATGTGTTTAGGGCACGTCCAGCTGGTAGGAGGCCACGGGGAAGACCCAGGACACGTTGGAAAGACTATGTCTCCCGGCTGGCCTGGGAACGCCTCGGGATCCCCCGGGAAGAGCTAGACGAAGTGGCTGGAGATAGGGAAGTCTGGGCTTCCCTGCTTAGGCTGCTGCCCCCGCGACCCGACCTCGGATAAGCGGAAGATGATGGATGGATGGAATATTATATAAGTGTTATAAAGAAGACAACACATGATGTAAGTGTCTATATTAGCTATAATAGCCTACTATCAAAATTACTTTAAAACTCTTATATAAGTGTTAAAATGAAGGCAACGCATGGTGTAAGTGTCTATATTAGCTGTAAAAGCCTACTATCAAATTTACTTCAAAATTCCTATATAAGTGTTCTAATGAAGACAACACATGATGTAATTGTTTATATTAGCTATAATAGCCTACTATCAAAATGACTTTAAAAGACTTATATACAGTAAGTGTTATAATGAAGACAACACATGATGTAAGTGTCTATATTAGCTATAACAGCCAACTATCAAAATTACTTCAAAATTCATATATAAGTTTTCTAATGAAGACAACACATGATGTAATTGTTTATATTAGCTATAATAGCCTACTATCAAAATTACTTTAAAAGTCTTATATACACTAAGTGTTATAATCAAGACAACACATGATGTAATTGTTTATATTAGCTATCATAGCCTTCTATCAAAATGACTTTAAAAGTCTTATATACAGTAAGTGTTATAATGAAGACAACACATGATGTAAGTGTCTATATTAGCTACAATAGCCAACTATCAAAATGACTTTAAATTCTTATATACAGTAAGTGTTATAATGAAGACAACACATGATGTAAGTGTCCATATTAGCTATAAGAGCCAACTATCAAAATTACTATAAAAAATTATAAAGGTGTTATAAAGAAGACAACACATGATGTAGGTGTCTATATTAGCTATAATAGCCTACTATCCGAAATACTTTAAAAGTCTTATAAAAGTGTTATAATGAAGACAACACATGGTGTAAGTGTTTATATTAGCTATAATAGCCAACTATCAAAATTACTTTAAAAATATCATATAAGTGTTATAAAGAAGACAACACATGATGTAAGTGTCTATATTAGCTATAATAGCCAACTATCAAAATTACTTTAAAAATATTATATAAGTGTTATAAAGAAGACAACACATGATGTAAGTGTCTATATTTGCTATAATAGCCTACTATCAAAATGACTTTAAAAGTCTTATATAAGTGTTAAAATGAAGGCAACGCATGGTGTAAGTGTCTATATTAGCTGTAAAAGCCTACTATCAAATTTACTTCAAAATTCTTATATAAGTGTTCTAATGAAGACAACCCATGATGTAATTGTTTATATTAGCTATAATAGCCTACTATCAAAATGACTTTAAAAGTCTTATATACAGTAAGTGTTATAATGAAGACAACACATGATGTAAGTGTCTATATTAGCTATAATAGCCAACTATCAAAATTACTTTAAAAAAATTATATGTGTTATAAAGAAAACAACACATGATGTAGGTGTCTATATTAGCTATAATAGCCTACTATCCAAAATACTTTAAAAGTCTTATAAAAGTGTTATAATTATTCCTCCTCTCCTTAAAAGACCTAACCTCGATCCTGGCCTCATGGTAAACTACCGACCGGTGTCTCACCTCCCTTTTATTTCGAAAATCCTTGAAAAAATTGTTGCAGATCAGTTAAATGAACACTTAACGTCTAACAAACTATGTGAAACCTTTCAATCCGGTTTCAGGGCAAATCACTCGACTGAGACAGCCCTCGCAAAATTGACTAATGATCTATTGCTAACGATGGACCCTGATGCGTCATCTATGTTGCTGCTCCTCGATCTTAGCGCTGCTTTCGATACCGTCGATCATAATATTTTATTAGAGCGTATCAAAACACGAATTGGTATGTAAGACTCAGCCCTGTCTTGGTTTAACTCTTATCTTACTGATAGGATGCAGTGCGTCTCCCATAACAATGTGACCTCGGACTATGTTAAGGTAATGTGTGGAGTTCCCCAGGGTTCGGTCCTTGGCCCTGTACTCTTCAGCATCTACATGCTGCCGCTGGGTGACGTCATACGCAAATACGGTATTAGCTTTCACTGTTATGCTGATGACACCCAACTCTACATGCCCCTAAAGCTGACCAACACGCCGGACTATAGTCAGTTGGAAGCGTGTCTTAATGAAATTAAACAATGGATGTCCGCTAGCTTTTTGCAACTTAACGCCAAAAAAACGGAAATGCTGATTATCGGTCCTGCTAGACACCGACCTCTATTTAATAATACAACTTTAACATTTGACAACCAAATAATAAAACGAGGTGACTCGGTAAAAAATCTGGGTATTTTCTTCGACCCAACTCTCTCCTTTGAGTCATACATTAAAAGCGTTACTAAAACGGCCTTCTTTCATCTCCGTAATATCGCTAAAATTCGCTCCATTTTGTCCGCTAAAGACGCTGAGATCATTATCCATGCTTTTGTTACGTCTCGTCTCGATTACTGTAACGTATTATTTTCGGGTCTCCCCATGTCTAGCATTAAAAGATTACAGTTGGTACAAAATGCGGCTGCTAGACTTTTGACAAGAACAAGAAAGTTTGATCATATTACGCCTGTGCTGGCTCACCTGCACTGGCTTCCTGTGCACTTAAGATGTGACTTTAAGGTTTTACTAATTACGTATAAAATACTACACGGTCTAGCTCCAGCCTATCACGCCGATTGTATTGTACCATATGTCCCGGCAAGAAATCTGCGTTCAAAAGACTCCGGCTTATTAGTGATTCCTAGAGCCCAAAAAAAGTCTGCGGGCTATAGAGCGTTTTCCGTTCGGGCTCCAGTACTCTGGAATGCCCTCCCGGTAACTGTTCGAGATGCTACCTCAGTAGAAGCATTTAAGTCTCACATTAAAACTGATCTGTATACTCTAGCCTTTAAATAGACCTCCTTTTTAGACCAGTTGATCTGCCGCTTCTTTTCTTTCTCCTATGTCCCCCCCTCCCTTGTGGAGGGGGTCCGGTCCGATGACCATGGATGAAGTACTGGCTGTCCAGAGTTGAGACCCAGGATGGACCGCTCGTCGGGACCCAGGATGGACCGCTCGCCTGTATCGATTGGGGACATCTCTACGCTGCTGATCCGCCTCCGCTTGAGATGGTCTCCTGTGGACGGGACTCTCGCTGCTGTCTTGGATCCGCTTTGGACTGAACTCTCGCGGCTGTGTTGGAGCCACTATGGATTGAACTTTCCCAGCATCATGTTGGACCCGCTCGACATCCATTGCTTTCAGTCCCCTAGAGAGGGGGGGTTGCCCACATCTGAGGTCCTCTCCAAGGTTTCTCATAGTCAGCATTGTCACTGGCTTCCCACTGGATGTGAATTCTCCCTGCCCACTGGGTGTGAGTTTTCCTTGCCCTTTTGTGGGTTCTTCCGAGGATGTTGTAGTCGTAATGATTTGTGCAGTCCTTTGAGACATTTGTGATTTGGGGCTATATAAATAAACATTGATTGATTGATTGATTGATTGAAGACAACACATGATGTAAGTGTCTATATTAGCTATAATAGCCAACTATCAAAATTACTTTAAAAATATTATATAAGTGTTATAAAGAAGACAACACGTGATGTAAGTGTCTATATTACCTATAATAGCCTACTATCAAAATTACTTTAAAAGTCTTATATAAGTGTTAAAATGAAGGCAACGCATGGTGTGTCTATATTAGCTGTAAAAGCCTACTATCAAATTTACTTCAAAATTCTTATATAAGTGTTCTAATGAAGACAACACATGATGTAATTGTTTATATTAGCTATAATAGCCTACTATCAAAATGACTTTAAAAGTCTTATATACAGTAAGTGTTATAATGAAGACAACACATGATGTAAGTGTTTATATTAGCTATAATAGCCAACTACCAAAATTACTTTAAAAAAATTATATGTGTTATAAAGAAAACAACACATGATGTAGGTGTCTATATTAGCTATAATAGCCTACTATCAAAATTACTTTAAAACTCTTATAAAAGTGTTATAATGAAGACAACACATGATGTAAGTGTCTATATTAGCTATAATAGCCAACTATCAAAATTACTTTAAAATATTATATAAGTGTTATAAAGAAGACAACACATGATGTAGGTGTCTTTATTAGCTATAATAGCCTACTATCAAAATGACTTTAAATGTCTTATATAAGTGTTAAAATGAAGGCAACACATGATGTAAGTGTCTATATTAGCTGTAAAAGCCTACTATCAAAATTACTTCAAAATTCTAATGAAGACAACACATGATGTAATGGTTTATATTAGCTATAATAGCCTACTATCAAAATGACTTTAAAAATCTTATATACAGTAAGTGTTATAATGAAGACAACACATGATGTAATTGTTTATATTAGCTATAATAGCCTACTATCAAAATGACTTTAAAGTCTTATATACAGTAAGTGTTATAATGAAGACAACACATGATGTAATTGTTTATATTAGCTATAATAGCCTACTATCAAAATATCTTTAAAGTCTTATATACAGTAAGTGTTATAATGAAGACAACACATGATGTAAGTGTCTATATTAGCTATAACAGCCAACTATCAAAATTACTATACAAAATTATATAGGTGTTATAAAGAAGACAACACATGATGTAGGTGTCTATATTAGCTATAATAGCCTACTATCAAAATTACTTTAAAAATATTATATAAGTGTTATAAAGAAGACAACACATGATGTAAGTGTCTATATTAGCTACAATAGCCTACTATCAAAATGACTTTAAAAGTCTTATATAAGTGTTAAAATGAAGGCAACGCATGGTGTAAGTGTCTATATTAGCTGTAAAAGTCCACTATCAAATTTACTTCAAAATTCTTATATAAGTGTTCTAATGAAGACAACACATGATGTAATTGTTTATATTAGCTATAATAGCCTACTATCAAAATGACTTTAAAAGTCTTATATACAGTAAGTGTTATAATGAAGACAACACATGATGTAAGTGTCTATATTAGCTATAATAGCCTACTATCAATATTACTTTAAAACTCTTATAAAAGTGTTATAATGAAGACAACACATGATGTAAGTGTCTATATTAGCTATAATAGCCAACTATCAAAATTACTTTAAAATATTATATAAGTGTTATAAAGAAGACAACACATGATGTAGGTGTCTATATTAGCTATAATAGCCTACTATCAAAATGACTTTAAAATTATTGTATAAGGGTTATAATGAAGACAACACATGATGTAAGTGTCTATACTAGCTGTAAAAGCCTACAATCAAAATGACTTTAAAAGTATTATATAAGGGTTATAATGAAGACAACACATGATGTAAGTGTTTATATTAGCTATCATAGCCAACAATCAAAAGGACTTTAAAAGTCTTATATAATTGTTATAATGAAGACAACACATGATGTAAGTGTCTATATTAGCTATAATAGCCTACTATCAAAATTACTTTAAAAGTCTTATATAAGTGTTAAAATGAAGACAACACATGATGTGTCTATATTAGCTGTAAAAGCCTCCCATCAAAATTACTTTAACATTCTTATACAAGGGTTATAATCAGGACAACACATGATGAAAGTGTCTATATTAGCTATAATAGCCTACAGTCAAAATGACTTTAAAAGTATTGTATGAGGGTTATAATGAAGACATCACATGATGTGAGTGTTTATATTAGCTATCATAGCCTACTATCAAAATTACTTTAAAAGTCTTATATACAGTAAGTGTTATAATGAATCAATCAATCAATCAATGTTTACTTATATAGCCCTAAATCACTAGTGTCTCAAAGGGCTGCACAAACCACCACGACATCCTCGGTAGGCCCACATAAGGGCAAGGAAAACTCACACCCAGTGAGACATTGGTGACAATAATGACCCAGTGGGACGTCAGTGACAATGATGACTATGAGAACCTTAGAGAGGAGGAAAGCAATGGATGTCGAGCGGATCTAACATGATACTGTGAAAGTTCAATCCACAATGGATACAACACAGTCGCGAGAGTCCAGTCCAAAGAGGATCCAAGACACAGCAGCGAGAGTCCCGTTCACAGCGGAGCCAGCAGGAAACCATCCCAAGCGTAGGCGGACCAGCAGCGCAGAGATGTCCCCAGCCGATACACAGGCGAGCAGTACATGGCCACCGGATCGGACCGGACCCCTTCCACACGGGAGAGTGGGACATAGAAGGAAAAGAAAAGAAACGGCAGATCAACTGGTCTAAAAAGGGAGTCTATTTAAAGGCTAGAGTATACAAATGAGTTTTAAGGGGAGACTTAAATGCTTCTACTGAGGTGGCATCGCGAACTGTTACCGGGAGGGCATTCCAGAGTACTGGAGCCCGAACGGAAAATGCTCTATAGCCCGCAGACTTTTTTTGGGCTTTGGGAATCACTAATAAGCCGGAGTCCTTTGAACGCAGATTTCTTGCCGGGACATATGGTACAATACAATCGGCAAGATAAGATGGAGCTAGACCGTGTAGTATTTTATACGTAAGTAGTAAAACCTTAAAGTCACATCTTAAGTGCACAGGAAGCCAGTGCAGGTGAGCCAGTACAGGCGTAATGTGATCAAACTTTCTTGTTCTTGTCAAAAGTCTAGCAGCCGCATTTTGTACCAACTGTAATCTTTTAATGCTAGACATGGGGAGACCCGAAAATAATACGTTACAGTAGTCGAGGCGAGACGTAACAAACGCATGGATAATGATCTCAGCGTCTTTAGTGGACAGAATGGAGCGAATTTTAGCGATGTTACGGAGATGAAAGAAGGCCGTTTTAGTAACGCTTTTAATGTGTGCCTCAAAGGAGAGAGTTGGGTCGAAGATAATACCCAGATTCTTTACCGTGTCGCCTTGTTTAATTGTTTGGTTGTCAAATGTTAGAGTTGTATTATTAAATAGAGTTCGGTGTCTAGCAGGACCGATAATCAGCATTTCCGTTTTTTTGGCGTTGAGTTGCAAAAAGTTAGCGGACATCCATTGTTTAATTTCATTAAGACACGCCTCCAGCTGACTACAATCCGGCGTGTTGGTCAGCTTTAGGGGCATGTAGAGTTGGGTGTCATCAGCATAACAGTGAAAGCTAATACCGTATTTGCGTATGATGTCACCTAGCGGCAGCATGTAGATGCTGAAGAGTGCAGGGCCAAGGACCGAACCCTGGGGAACTCCACACGTTACCTTAACGTAGTCCGAGGTCACATTGTTATGGGAGACACACTGCATCCTATCAGTAAGATAAGAGTTAAACCAAGACAGGGCTAAGTCTGACATACCAATTCGTGTTTTGATACGTTCTAATAAAATATTATGATCGACGGTATCGAAAGCAGCGCTAAGATCGAGGAGCAGCAACATAGATGACGCATCAGAATCCATCGTTAGCAATAGATCATTAGTCATTTTTGCGAGGGCTGTCTCCGTGGAGTGATTTGCCCTGAAACCGGATTGAAGACAACACATGATATATTATATATATATTATATATATATTAGCTATAATAGCCTACTATCAAAATAACTTTTAAAGTATTATATACGTGCTATAAAGAAGACAACACATGATTTGGCCACAATTCCCAGCAATATGTTTGGTGGAGAAGAGGTGAGGCCTTTAATCCCAGGAACACCACACCTACCATCAAGCATGGTGGTGGTAGTTTTATTCTCTGGGCCTGTTTTGCTGTCAATGGAACTGGTCCTTTACAGAGAGTAAATGGGACCATGAAAAAGGAGGATTACCTCCAAATTCTTCAGGACAACCTAAAATCATCAGCCCAGAGGTTGGGTCTTGGGCGCAGTTGAGGGTGTTCCGACAGGGCAGTGACCCCAAACACACGTCAAAAGTGGTAAAGGAATGGCTAAATCAGGCTAGAATTAAGGTTATAGAATGGCCTACCCAAAGTCCTGAAGAAACAAGTCCATGTCAGACAAACAAATTTAGCTGAACTGCACCAATTTTGTCAGTAGGGGTGGTCAAAAATGTAACCAGAAGCTTGTGGATGGCTACCAAAGGCGCATTATTGCAATGAAACTTGCCAAGGGACATGTAAACCAATATTAACATTGCTGTATGTATACTTCTGACCCAGCAGATTTGGTCACATTTTCAGTAGACCCATAATAAATAAATAAAAGAACCAAACTTCATGAATGTTTCTTGTGACCAACAAGTATGTGATCCAATCACTCCATCACAAAAAAAAAACAAGAGTTGTAGAAATTATTGGAAACTCAAGACAGCCATGACATTATATTCTTCACGAGTGTATGTAAACCATACTTTCCAACCCTCCCGGAATTTCCGGGAGACTCCCAAATTTCAGCGCCTCTCCCGAAAACCACCCGGAAGAAATTTTCTCCCGGAAATCTCCCAAATTCACGTCCCCTCCAGCTCCATGCGGACATGAGTGGGGACAGCCTGTTTTCACGTCCGCTTTCCTGTGCTATAAACAGCTTGCCTGCCCAATCACGTTACAACAACTACGGATTTTTAATAAAAAACTGCACACACAAGGTGACGAAGCAGAAGAACGAGGACGTTACAGCCATGGCGACGCCGTCTGTTATAGAGTGGTTCTATGTTGTCTGTCGCCATCTCCTGGTGAATGTTGGCTATAGCGTTATGGGGTTGCTTTTTGATTGGCCAACGATTTACGTGGTGTTGTGCACCTGGCGGCAAGTGACTCTCGCCAGTACAACACGCACATGGCAGAACAAAGGTTACTCAAATAGTGAAAGGTAAGTGTTGTTGTTTTTTTTTATAACCAGCAAGCACAGTATAGTTAGTAGAACAACTGTGTTTTTATTACTGTGTATTTGATAGGTGCCGTCTGAAATTCAACTATTTATTTTATTTGTATATATAATAAAATAAATATATATGGTTACAATTCATTGAAAGTCAAATATTTCATACATATATATATATATATGTATATATATGTATATATATTTATATATGAAATACTCGAGTTGGTGAATTATACTCGTCCCCTCTTAACCACGCCCCCCCCCCCCCCCCCCCCCCAAATTGGAGGTCTCAAGGTTGGCAAGTATGATGTAAACGTTTGACCACGACTGTATATTTTACACAAGTAAATAATTAATACAACACTTACCTGTAACAAACCCTTTATTTTTTTTGAAAACAGTGTTTAATTTCCTTGCTAAAGTACAATTCATTATGTTATCTAATCCAGTATATGAACAAAAAAAAAAGTTACAGTGTTCTTGCAACTGTCATTCGAAACACAAACCCTTTACAAAAAAAATATCAAAAACATTATAATTAGTTTTAAATGTATTTAATGTATGAAATAAACAAATGTGGCTAAATGGTTGGGAAAACTACACCCGGAACTACCGACCCAGCGATGTTTTCTACACGGTCGCTATTTTCGGCGCAACCGGAATCACCATGTCGAGACATCTTCGCTTCGTGGCTCGGACTGTGATGGTTCAAAACGGCGACGTTGATGCGGCGTACAAACATCTGACCAAGTAAACGTTGTTTAGTCATATTTTTTTTTATCGACATATTGAAGTTACGCCCGTCAGCCTGTTTGCTAAGCTAACTTTCCGCTCAATGTCAAAGTAGTGCGCATGCGCAGTGGTGTTTTTGTGGCGAGGACGAGGAGGTCCCAAATTACAAAAGATTTCACCTTTTTTTGAATAAACTATCTCTTTATATTGTCCAATATATAGCTGGATAAACAGCATACATTTGTTTTGACTTTCAGAGATATTAAAATAATTGACTTACTGCGTATTATCGCTGCTTATTTTTTATTGACCCTCTATAATTCAGGGGTCGGCAACCCGCGGCTCCGGAGCCGCATGCGGGTCTTTGGTCACTCTGATGTGGCTCAGCTGCATGATCAACGACCCCCCGATTATTTTGGGAGGTTTCCGGAGTTTGGTGCCTCTACCGGGAATCACTCATTCACAACATCCTCTGGTCTTCACCCGGTCTACATTATTGAGTGCGTACCGTGATGGATACACTTTCAACTTCCTCTTTAACATGTCATCACGCCCTCTTTTATACAATTTTATCTGCTTGTTGGCCGGTCGCATGCTATACGTGGCTCTTGTCTTCTCACGCACATACCTGCCAGGCATACTTGTTTAACAGCCATACAGGTTACACTAAGGGTTGTAATATAAACAACCTTAACACTGTTACTAATATGCGCCAAACTGTGAACCCACACCATACAACAGGGGTAGGGAACCTATGGCTCTAGAGCCAGATCTGGCTCTTGGATAAATCTTAGCTGACATTTCTCAACACAATAAGTAATGAAAAATCCCACTGGTAATCAGTGTTAAAAATAACGTTCAACATATAGAAAATTCTCATGCATTTTTATCCATCCATCCGTTTTATATCGCACCTGTTCAAGAAGTCAAGAATGGTAAGAAGTATTTTATTCATTATTAGTTAGCTTCAGAATAAAAATGTTATTAAAAAGAATAACAGACGTGTTACACCCTAATGTTGGTTTTACTTAAAAATGCAGACATTTAGTTGTATCCAGTGTTAAAAAAAATATTATATGGCTTTCACGAAAATACATTTTAAACTATTTGGCTTCCATGGCTCTCTCAGCCAAAAAGGTTCCCGACCCTTGCCATACAAGAATGACAAACACATTTCGGGAGAACATCCACACTATGAGACAACATAAACACAACAGTACAAATACCCATAACCCCATGCATCCTTGACTCTTCCTGGCTACGTTATACACACCCGCTAGCACCAAACCCCCTTTCGTGCGTCGGTTGAGGTGGTCGCGGTTTGGTGCTAGCGGGTGTGTATAACGTAGCCAGGAAGAGTTGTGGGTATTTGTACTGTTGTGTTTGTGTTGTATTACAGTGCCGATGTTCTCCCAAAATGGGTTTGTCATTCTTGTTTGGTGTAGGCTCACAATGTGGCGCATTTTAGTAAGAGTGTTAAAGTTGTTTATATTACAACCCTCAGTGTAACCTGTATGGCTGTTGAACAAGTATGTCTTGCAGCATTGAGCATGCGTCTGCAGAAGCCACATACAACGTGTAACTGAGCTGGTAAGCTGTTCGTGCATGTTGTAGAGGGCGT
This sequence comes from Nerophis ophidion, assembly GCF_033978795.1. NCBI lineage: Eukaryota > Metazoa > Chordata > Actinopteri > Syngnathiformes > Syngnathidae > Nerophis > Nerophis ophidion. The sequence goes on along the minus strand of NC_084631.1, from coordinate 22,581,043 downwards.
TAAAGGCAGCGCTTTCATAGCACTCCCTTATTATTGTTGTATGGATGAATATCATCAGATATTCGCGAGAATAGATACTTTGAGAATTCGGGAAACTCCGGAAAAAACGGGAGTGTTGGGAGGTGTAATGAGTGGTAAAGGTTGCCGACCCCTGCTCTATATTAATGATTTGCCTATTGTCTGTTTGATTGATTCATTGATTTAAACTTTCATTAGTAGATTGCACAGTACAGTAAATATTTCGTACAATTGACCACTAAATGGTAACACCCGAATAAGTTTTTCAACTTGTTTAAGTCGGGGTCCACGTTAAGCAATTCATGTCCTGAAGCTGATTGCTTAATGTTTTCTTCCTTCATGGTCACACCAAAGACATTGTTGCTGCTAAACTCACTAAAACAGGAGTGCCCGCACTTTTTCTGCAGGCGAGCTACTTTTCAATTGACCAAATCAAGGGGAACTACCTCATTCATATATATCATTTATATTTATTTATGAAAGAGACGTTTTTGTTAACAAGTTAAATGTGTTTAATGATTATACAAGCATGTGTAACACGTATTGATATCTTTATTTCATGAAGACAATAATATAAGTTGGCCTATACTGTATTACCTGATTCTGATGACTTGAATTGTTTGGAATCAGACAGTATATGATAACGGCCACATTTTCAAATGGAAGAGAAAAAAAGTCCTCCTTTCTGTACAACAATACTTGGTTTTTGGCATCTTATTTATCCAGCTTCCATACACTTTACAAGAAAAACATTGGCGGAAAATTCCGTAGCTTGCTTGATTGACATCCACGGCACCCGAAGGTATTGTGAGATGACGCTGGCTGCTGCGAGATCATTATTATGAAAAAATGACCGAGAGGAAGGCGAGAAACACTTTTTATTAGGGACGGCGTGGCGCAGTGGGGAGAGTGGCCGTGCGCAACCCGAGCGTCCCTGGTTCAATTCCCACCTAGTACCAACCTCGTCACGTCCGTTGTGTCCTGAGCAAGACACTTCACCCTTGCTCCTGATGTGTGCTGGTTGGCGCCTTGCATGGCAGCTCCCTCCATCAGTGTGTGAATGTGTGTGTGAATGGGTAAATGTGGCAGTAGTGTCAATGCGCTTTGAGTACCTTGAAGGTAGAAAAGCGCTATACAAGTACAACCCATTTATCATTTATTTCAACAGACTCTCGCGCCGTACCTGCTTTCAAAAGCCTAAAGACCGACTGCACATTTCCTATCTTCACAATAAGAGCCCCGCTTCATGCTGCCTGCCCTGACAAAATAAAGAGTCTTGGAAAGCTGGCGTGCTTTCCGAGACTCTTTATTTAAACCTCATAATAATGATCTCGTAGCCGCCAGCGTCATCTCACAAGACCCTCGGGTGCCGTAAATGTCAATCAAGTGACGTATTGGTGAAGATTGATGATCGCTAATATTTAGGTCTATTTTTTTTAAAAGCCTGGCTGGCGATCGACTGACACACCTTCCGCGGTCGACCGGTAGCTTGCGATCGACGAAATGGGCACCCCTGCGCTAAAACAATGTCCTGTGTTACAACTTGGTTGCAGGAGTGCTGTCTGCAGCTGAACATTTCGAGTGTCTCAAATGGCTGCACAAGCCACAACGACATCCTCTGCTCAGATCCCACATCTACAACTGTAGGCATGTGTGTAACTGAAACTAAAAATGTATCATCTGACCACGACATACATATTAATAGAGAAAGAATACAAAATGTTTGCCAATATAAATATATTGGGTTAATAATAGATCCAGAGCTCTCCAACCCACTTCTCCAAAGTGGGCTGGCTCAGGGTGGAGGACAGAGTAAAACAAATTGCACTGAGCCTAGTCTATAAAATCCGCTGCACCTCCCTGATACTGAAGTACATGTAAAACTACTTCCTTAACGTAAATGACCGCCATAACCACAACACCTGGGGGAACTCCACAAACCACCTTAGACCCAGATACCGATCTAACAAAGGTCTTAACTCATTCTCCTATGCCACATCAATGTGGAATGCACTCCCAACAGATGTAAAAGTAAGTGCATCTCTATCCTCCTTCAGAACCGCTCTCAAACAACACTTCCATACTAATACCCTCTTCCATTCACATCCCATCTCCCGGGATTGTAAATAACCTAATGTAAATAATCAAATGTATTTTTAATGTATATACTTGTTCTTATGCTATCTGAACTAACTATGTTCTCTGCCTGCTGTACATATCCTACTAAGTAAGACCTACACTGTTTTGATGTCCAGTTCTCTGTTGAAATTGTTGATGACTGAAGTACCGGTACTGATATCAACCAAAGCTCCTCATCCCACCCCCGGATTGTAGATAATGTAAATAATTCAATGTATATACTATTATGATTAACTTGTGTGATGACTGTATTATGCTAATAGTATATATTTGTACCTTGAATTGATTAACGTGGACCCTGACTTAAACAAGTTGAAAAACTTATTCGAGTGTTACCATTTAGTGGTCAATTGTACAGAATATGTACTGTACTGTGTAATCTACTAATAAAAGTATGAATCAATCAATCAAAGCCCGTATTGGCAAATTGTGTAAAATAATCAAGTTTAATCTTGCAAATTGTTGTGCAATTCGAAATGAAATGTAAACTGAAGCTGCAAAATTATATTCGCATTTGATGATTTTCAGCCACTTTAACTATTCAACTATGGACACTAGGGGAACATATAAGGGTTAGAGTTACTAATAAGCAATAATTCTGAGGTTGTTGAGGGAAGACTCTTAGTTAATGGCTTACTGGTTGTATAATAAGGCCATGCAGAATAAGGCATTAATACTTAATAATGACTAATTAAGAGCCAATATGTTACTAATTTGCATGTTAATAAAAACTAATTAATGGTGAATCTGTGTTCCCCATACTACCAACTAATCTAATCTTAGTTGATGTATGGAATTGTTTCTTTGTATGTCTGAAACATTGGCACATTCAGTCATTATTAAGAATTTGCTGTAAACACTGGTAAAATAATTTAATTGGCTGAAAATTCCGTAAAAAGACAAAAATGATCCAAAACCATAAATACTCAAAACATAATACAACTGAAAAATGCCGTTAACAAAAATCATTTAAACCCTGCAGAATTAAAGACACGTGCAAAAGGAAATTGTGAACATATGGTAACGTATACGAACATTGGTAAACATCAAAGAAGAATGTCAAAATTCCCTAACACAAATTTTCCAACTACTTAAGGTAAATACTTCCTGTTTTATTCCTCTGGGGTTCACGGAACATATGCATATATTTCAGGATCCTGACCCAGGATAAGGTCATTGAGGCGGTGAAGCTCAAGCGGTACTATGAGAAGCCCTGCAGAGAGCGACAACGGAAGAGCTATGAGCGCTGCAAGCGTATTTACAACACTGAAATGGCCAGGAAAATTGCCTTCATCTCCGTGACAGACAGACCTGATCCCTGGGTTGGGATGTGATGAAAGGACTGTGTTCTCATTGGACTGGAGTCAGCAGGTTGGGAAAAAGAAAGCAGCAACTCAATGTTAGTATCATCATATGGAAGTACGGGCAACTATTTGTATCATCTTGCAAGAAAATGCTCCTTTTTCTCATGGCCAAAACTCTGATATGAAATATTGCTGTGCTTATCCTTGGCAAAGTAGAACTTTTGCATCTGGAAAAGTTATCTCATTTGTTGCAGCAAATACACATGTATGTGCACACCATGTACATTTTTTTGATTAAACCTCATAAAATGATCTTCACTGAAATCCAAAACATTTGTCAATAGAATCATCCTTGTGTCACAAAAATGATTTAGTAGTTAAAATGTTTCTCTACCGTCGTCCCTAACATCAGTTTACCTTTTTAAATAGTTTTAAATTGTTAATTAATGGCTCATCCAGAAAAAAAAATACTGTGTAAACTGCAAAAACAATGTGTTGCGTTCCTCTCAGGGAATAAAACACACTGGTCAATCCCAAATTCTTTCGGATGACATATATGTTGAGTAAGAAGGACCACCGAGACAGAATAGCAATACTACCAAGTTTTACTAAAGCTTTAAGAGACCAGCCCCTACAATGCGATAATAGCAGCATCAAGAAGCGGTCTAAAATTCAAACGGAAAGAGTCTGCTTATTTAGTACGAAAGCAGTGCCACCCGCCAAGAAACAAATACAGCCCATAAGGCTTCCTGCACAAAAAGGGATTACATTCTACTCCCGGTAGACATTCCAGCCTTCAAGGTGAAACACATAGTTTACTAACGATCAGAGGGTAAAAAACACAAAGTGTACACATGGGAAAATATTAGCTTCTTTAAACATAATTATGGATAAAGAAAGAACACTTTAAAGTCCTACTGAAACCCACTACTACCGACCACGCAGTCGGATAGTTTATATATCAATGATGAAATATTAACATTGCAACACATGCCAATACGGCCTTTTTACTTTACTAAATTGCAATTTAAAATTTCCCGCGAAGTGTCGTATTGAAAACGTCGCGGTATGATGACGCGTGTGTTTGACGTCTCGGGTTGTAGCGGACATTATTTTCCAGCCCGATCCAAGCTATAAGTAGTCTGCTTTAATCGCATAATTACACAGTATTCTGGACATCTGGGTTGCTGAATCTTTTGCAATTTGTTCAATTAACAATGGAGAAGTCAAAGTAGAAAGATAGAGGTGGGAAGCTTTTAGCCTTTAGCCACACAAACACAGCCGGTGTTTCCTTGTTTAAAATTCCCGAAGGTGAAGCTTTACTATGGATCAGAGCAGTCAAGCGAACATGGATCCCGACCACATGTCAACCGGCAGTTTTCGGTGAGAAAATTGTGGTAATACGGGAGACATCAGCGGAGCTTCCGTCCTGCTGCAGCTGCGTGACTTCCCTCAGAGACACTTTGTCAACACACCCGTGGCCACACCCCTCTGACTTTCAGTTACTATTTAATCTCACTAAAATACTAGCAACACAATAGGCAGATAATGGATTTTCTATGATTATCCTAGTAAATGTGTCTTAATAACATCTGAATTGCTCCCACTGCAATCACCTTTTTTTTTTTTTACTTTTTTTTCTAGTCCTTCACTCTAAATTTCCTCATCCACAAATCTTTCATCCTCGCTCAAATTAATGGGGAAATTGTCGCTTTCTCGTTCCGAATAGCTCTAGCTGCTGCTGGCTATGATTGTAAACAATGTGAGGATGTGAGGAGCCCTACAACTCGTGACGTCACGCGCACATCATCTGCTACTTCCGGTAAAGGCAAGGCTTTTTTATTAGCGACCAAAAGTTGCAAACTTTATCATCGATGTTCTCTAGTAAATCCTTTCAGCAAAAATATGGCAATATCCCGAAATGATCAAGTATGACACATAAAATGGACCTGCTATCCCCATTTAAATAAGAAAATCTCATCTCAGTAGGCCTTTAAGATATACATGCATTCTCCAACAGGTGGCAAATAAATGTGAAAATATCCTGTAAGTTAACAAATTCAACAATGGAGCCACAAAAAACACTAACCCATAAGAACCCAGATCCGTTCAAAAATACTATTAATAATATCAAATATGTGTGATGTTGCTTGAAAACTTAGAATATCATGCAAATTCCTTTCATGTCCGCAATTCAGCTTTAAATGTGAAACTAATACATGATCAAACTCAGTACATCCAAAGGGAGATATGTCAAGCCTTTATTGGTTAGAATTTTTAGGATTACGGCTAACAGTTTTTTGAACACCCCAAATTTTCCGCGATTTTCAATTTGAGGTTTTCATAAGCTGTAAGGCACAATCAGAATGATATTGAAAAAGGCTTGAAATATCTTGAGTTGCAAGGGGTAAACCTAGGTCACATTATAATTTCACCTTGTAAATATAATTGCTGGAATAAACAAACCTTTACACAATATTCTATTTTTTTTTATGTTTTACATTGTTTGTGGAAAATGTCGCAGTTAAGTAATTTTGGCTTTTAGTCAGAACGACTGTTATTGTCAAGTTCACAGAAAGAAAATTGCCCATCACAACTAAAATGAGTGATGACATCTTCAACTAGAAAAAAAGCGTGGAAACTCATTAAAAACCCATAAAAATAAGTTCAGTTAACTTCAAAGAGTAAGTCTAGGTGGGCTTTTCAACCAACATGCATGCACCAGCAATGTGACGTCACGCACAATGTTGAACTTTGAAAATCTGATAAAATATCTCCAATCATCAATCTATAAATCGATGTTTATTTATGTAGCCCTAAATCACAAGTGTCTCAGAAGAGCTGCACAAGCCACAACGACATCCTCAGTTCAGTTATCTTTAATTATATGATCATGATTTCTGGTTGTGTGAGGCCAGCAGAGAATATTAATATTTTCAGATTTTTAGGGTAAGTAAATAAAAAATACTTTAATCTTTAACTATGATCATGATTTCTGGTTATGTTAAGCCAGCATAGAGTATTAATATTTTTAGATATTTAGGGCAAGTATATAAAGAAATTATTTTATCTTTAATTATGATCAGGATTTCTAGTTATCTTTAGCCAGCAGAAAAATGAATAATTTTAGATATTTAGGGAAAGTAAACAAAAAATAAATTTTATCTTTAATTATGATCATGATTTCTGGTTATCTTAGGCCAGCAGTAAATGTGAATATTTTTAGATATTTAGGGAAAGCAAATTAAAAATTACTTTTATCTTTAATTACGATCATGATTTCTGATTGTTAGGCTACCAGAGAATATGAATGTTTTTACATATTTAGGGAAAGTAAACTAAAAATGATTTTTTTTCTTTAATTATGATCATGATTTCTGATTGTTAGGCCAGCAGAGAATATTAATAATCTTTAGATATTTAGGGAAAGTAAATTAAAAAATACTTTTATCTTTAATTATGATCATGATTTCTTATCGTTAGGTTCCCAGAGAATATGAATAATTTAGATATTTAGGGCAAGTAAATAAAAATGTTTTTTTTATCTTTAATTATGATCATGATATCTGGTTATGTTTGGCCAGCAGAGAATATGAATACTTTTAGATAATTAGGGAAAGTAAATAAAAAATATTTTATCTTTAATTATGATCATGATTTCTGGTTATGTTTGGCCAGCAGAGAATATGAATACTTTTAGATAATTAGGGAAAGTAAATAAAAAATATTTTATCTTTACTTACGGTCATGATTTCTGGTTATGTTAGGCCAGCAGAGAATATGAATATTTTTTTGATATTTTGGGAAAGTAAATTAGAAAAAATACTTTTATCTTTCATTATGATCATGATTTCTGGTTATGTTAGGCCAGCAGTGAATGTGAATATATGTTTTTAGATATTTAGGGAAAGCAAGTTAAAAATTACTTTTATCTTTAATCATGATCATGATATCTGATTGTTAGGCTACCAGAGAATATGACTATTTTTAGATATTTAGAGAAAGTAAATTAAAAATGACTTATCTTTAACTACGATCATGATTTCTGATTGTTAGGCTACCAGAGAATATGAATATTTTTAGATATTTAGGGAAAGTAAATAAAAAAATACTTATCTTTAATTATTATCATGATTTCTGATTGTTAGGCTACCAGAGAATATGAATATTTTTAGATAGTTGGAGAAAGTAAATTAAAAATGACTTATCTTTAAATATGATCATGATTTCTGATTGTTAGGCCAGCAGAGAATATGAATAATTTAAGATATTTAGGGAAAGTAAATTAAAAGTGACTTTTATCTTTAATTACGATCATGATTTCTGATTGTTAGGCTACCAGAGAATATGAATACTTTTAGATAATTAGGGAAAATAAATAAATACTTTTTTCTCTAATTATGATTATGATTTCTGGTTATGTTTGGCCAGCAGAGAATATGAATATTCTTTAGATATTTAGGGAAAGTAAATTAAAAATGTTTTTTTTATCTTTAAATACGATTATGATTTCTGGTGATGTTAGGCCAGCAGAGAATATGAATATGTTTAGATATTTAGGGAAAGTAAATTAAAAAAATACTTTTATCTTTATTTATGATCATGATCTCTGGTTATGTTAGGCTACCAGAGAATATTAGGATTTTTAGATATTTAGGGAAAGTACATAAAAAAATATTGTTATCTTTGATTATGATCGGGATCTCTAGTTGTGTTAGGCCAGCAAAGAATATGTTTTTTTTTTTTAGATATTTAGGGAATGTAAATTAAAAATTACTTTTATCTTTAACTATTATGATTTGGTTAAGATAGGCCAGCAGAGAGGGCCTTGCTGGCTCTGACGGCACACAACTGGTTATATGATCAAATACCCTTAAAAGAAACACACGTACTAACAACGTCACTTACATAAAATATGTCCGTAAAAACGAATTTCGTCCCTAACTAAAAAGTGTGGAGTCCAGGCTTAAGCATAGCTAGAAATAGGGCTTTTAACCCTGCATTACGTTTTAGTTAATGACATTGAATACAAAACATGCCATTGTGTTCTCTAGTCAAATATAAAGATAACATTATAGGATATTTTAAAGTTGAACAAAAAGTGTAAAACACACAAATTTAGCTCGCAATGTGAGTGTTAGGCGTTTATCTCCAAACCGGATATCCGGCTTCGCCAGGCGTTTCAGTTACTTTCCCCCGGCTAGAAACTTGTTATTTTGACTTCCCAGTGCGAGTGCAACGCAGCGTTCTATGCTTAGCACGCTATATTTATTTTAAATCCTAAAATACACACGCACGTCCCTGGCTTTCACACGCTAATCGCGTGCGACTGCAGAACGCAGATCTACTCAAGTCGTTATGATTTTGTAATATGACATAATGGCTGCCGAGGGCTGTGCTGCGGTGAGCTAGCCGGCTAAGCTAGCGAGCGTTATAAGCTCCAGCGAACTTTGGCGTGTTTTAGCCGGGCCGAGTGGTTTTTTTGTTTTGTTTGAAAGTCATGGCGGCGGGTCGAGGGGGCGACACGGGCGCCTCGTTCGAGGCTGTGCTGGACAGAAAGTTGCTGAATGTGACGAACACAATGGACTCCATCCAAGGACTGTCAACGTGGTGTATCGACTACAAGAAGTACCACAGCATGATAGTCAGGCAGTGGATCAAGTGTTTGAAGAAATGTAAGTCAAACTCTTTTTTTTAAATATTTTTTTAATCTTATACATTCTGTTGTAGTGCAAGCTATACTTAAAGGCCTACTGAAAAGAGATTTCCATATTTAAACGGGGATAGCAGGTCCATTCTATGTGTCATACTTGATCATTTGGCGATATTGCCATATTTTTGCTGAAAGGATTTAGTAGAGAACATCGACGATAAAGTTCGCAACTTTTGGTCGCTAATAAAAAAGCCTTGCCTGTACCGGAAATAGCAAACAATGTGCGCGTGACGTCACGGGTTGTAGGGCTCCTCACTTCCTCACATTGTTTACAATCATAGCCACCAGCAGCTAAAGTGATTCGGACCGAGAAAGCGACAATTTAAAAATGCAACTTAGTAAACTAAAAAGGCCGTATTGGCATGTGTTGCTTGGTCGGTAGTAGTGGGTTTCAGTCGGCCTTTAAATATTAAAGGCCTACTGAAATTAGATTTTCTTATTCAAACGGGGATAGAAGGTCCATTTTATGTGTCATACATGATCATTTGGCGATATTGCCATATTTTTGCTGAAAGGATTTAGTAGAGAACATCGACGATAAAGTTCGCAACTTTTGGTCGCTAATAAAAAAGCCTTGCCTGTACCGGAAATAGCATACGATGTGCGTGTGACGTCACGGGTTGTAGGGCTCCTCACATCCTCACATTGTTTACAATCATAGCCACCAGCAGCTAGAGCGGACCGCGAAAGCGACACTTTAAAATTGCAATTTAGTAAATTAAAAAGGCCGTATTGGCATGTGTTACAATGTTAATATTTAATAATTGATATATAAACTATCAGACTGCTTGGTCGGTAGTAGTGGGTTTCAGTAGGCCTTTAAATATTAAAGGCCTACTGAAATGAGATTTTCTTATTTAAACTGTGATAGCAGGTCCATTCTATGTGTCATACTTGATTATTTGGCGATATTGCCATATTTTTGATGAAAGGATTTAGTAGAGAACATCGACGATAAAGTTCGCAACTTTTGTTCGCTAATAAAAAAGCCTTGCCTGTACCGGAAATAGCATACGATGTGCGTGTGATGTCACTGGTTGTAGGGCTCCTCACATCCTCACATTGTTTACAATCATAGCCACCAGCAGCTAAAGCGATTCGGACCGAGAAAGCGACAATTTAAAAATGCAACTTAGTAAACTAAAAAGGCCGTATTGGCATGTGTTGCTTGGTCGGTAGTAGTGGGTTTCAGTAGGCCTTTAAATATTAAAGGCCTACTGAAATGAGATTTTCTTATTTAAACGGGGATAGCAGGTCCATTTTATGTGTCATACTTGATCATTTGGCGATATTGCCATATTTTTGATGAAAGGATTTAGTAGAGAACATCGACGATAAAGTTCGCAACTTTTGGTCGCTAATAAAAAAGCCTTGCCTGTACCGGAAATAGCATACGATGTGCGAGTGACGTCACGGGTTGTAGGGCTCCTCACATCCTCACATTGTTTACAATCATAGCCACCAGCAGCTAGAGCGGACCGCGAAAGCGACAATTTAAAATTGCAATTTAGTAAATTAAAAAGGCCGTATTGGCATGTGTTACAATGTTAATATTTAATAATTGATATATAAACTATCAGACTGCTTGGTCGGTAGTAGTGGGTTTCAGTAGGCCTTTAAATCTTAAAGGCCTACTGAAATGAGATTTTCTTATTTAAACTGTGATAGCAGGTCCATTCTATGTCATACTTGATTATTTGGCGATATTGCCATATTTTTGATGAAAGGATTTAGTAGAGAACATCGACGATAAAGTTCGCAACTTTTGTTCGCTAATAAAAAAGCCTTGCCTGTACCGGAAATAGCATACGATGTGCGTGTGACGTCACGGGTTGTAGGGCTCCTCACATCCTCACATTGTTTACAATCATAGCCACCAGCAGCTAAAGCGATTCGGACCGAGAAAGCGACAATTTAAAAATGCAACTTAGTAAACTAAAAAGGCCGTATTGGCATGTGTTGCTTGGTCGGTAGTAGTGGGTTTCAGTAGGCCTTTAAATATTAAAGGCCTACTGAAATGAGATTTTCTTATTTTAACGGGGATAGCAGGTCCATTTTATGTGTCATACTTGATCATTTGGCGATATTGCCATATTTTTGATGAAAGGATTTAGTAGTTCGCAACTTTTGGTCGCTAATAAAAAAGCCTTGCCTGTACCGGAAATAGTAGACAATGTGCGCGTGACGTCACGGGTTGTAGGGCTCCTCACCTCACATTGTTTACAATCATAGCCACCAGCAGCTAGAGCGATTCGGACCGAGAAAGCGACAATTTATAATTGCAATTTAGTAAATTAAAAAGGCCGTATTGGCATGTGTTACAATGTTAATATTTCATAATTGATATATAAACTATCAGACTGCTTGGTCGGTAGTAGTGGGTTTCAGTAGGCCTTTAAGTATTAAAGGCCTACTGAAATGAGATTTTCTTATTTAAACGGGGATAGCAGGTCCATTCTATGTGTCATACTTGATCATTTGGCGATATTGCCATATTTTTGCTGAAAGGATTTAGTAGAGAACATCGATGATAAAGTTCGCAACTTTTGGTCGCTAATAAAAAAGCCTTGCCTGTACCGGAAGTAGCAGACGTCACGGGTTGTAGGTGTTGAAAGCATTTCACCAATCTCGCGCACATTGCAAATTTGGACGCGATCTAACAGCAAAACAGTCTCCCAGCACTGCATGGATGGCATCAAGGCCTATTTATCCAAGCGTGAGGGTTGACCTTTGATCAGTCCTTGTGGCCATGTCGACATCTGACCTAAGATCAGTTCTTGTGGGCATGTCCACATCTGACCTAAGATCAGTTCTTGTGGGCATGTCCACATCTGACCTAAGATCAGTTATTGTGGGCAGCTGCACATCTGACCTGAGATCAGTTCTTGTGGCCCATGTCCACATACGATCTGGGATCAGTTATTATGGGCAGGTGCACATCTGACCTGGGATCAGTTCTTGTAAACAGGTGCACATCTGACCTGGGATTAGTTCTTGTAGGCGGGTGCACATCTGACCTGGGATCAGTTCTTGCGGCCATGTCCAGATCTGACCTAAGATCAGTTCTTGTGGGCATGTCCACATCTGACCTTAAATCAGTACTTGTGGGCATGTCCACATCTGACCTGGGATCAGTTCTTGTGGGCAGCTGCACATCTGACCTGAGATCTGTTCTTGAGGCCCATGTCCCCATCTGACCTGGGATCAGTTCTTGTGGCCCATGTCCACATCTGACCTGGGATCAGTTCTTTTGGCCCATGTCCACATCTGACCTGGGATCAGTTCTTGTGGCCCATGTCCACATCTGACCTGGGATCAGTTCTTGTGGGCAGCTGCACATCTGACCTGAGATCAGTTCTTGTGGCCATGTCCACATCCGACCTGAGATCAGTTCTTGTGGGTAGGTGCACATCTGACTTGGGATCAGTTCTTGTGGGCAGGTGCACATCTGACCTGGGATCAGTTCTTTTGGGCAGGTGCGAAAGGTTCCATGCACTGTGTTTGGGGCATGAGCTCTATATGACCCAGGTGGTAACAGTCTATCAGCGCGTCATTGTGATAGAGATGACAACCCATACCCCGGAATCAGCCAATCAGAGTGGCGTTCTCTCACTCCGTCTCTCTCTCTTTCTCTCTCTGAGAGAGAGAGATGGAGTGAGTGAGACACGGAGAAGTGTAAACGAAACGTGGAGATATTCGACTAAAAACAACAAAGAACGTTGACTTGCGCTAGCGATAACTCAAAGATAAATACAATTATTATATTATTTTATAATAATTATAATTATATATATTTGTGTCGGGTTTGGTTTTGGAATTTGATTGCATTATTATATATTGTTTTGTTGGATTGATTAAAAAGATTCCCCCCCAAAAAAACAAAAACAAAAATGTTATTTTATTTTGTTATTTTTTTTACTATAATTCGTGCTGGGTCCAGACGGACACGTCGCTGGGTCCGTACATGGACCGCGGTCCGCCTGTTGAGGATCACTGGTCTAGAGATTAATATTCCCTATCGATACCGGTAATCATCGGTACTGTATTGTTTATAATTGGTGTAAATAATAACATGGAAAATAATGCATGTTTTATTAGCACAGGTGTTTGAAAACCACCTGTACTTGTATCAACACCTGCTTTATAAGGCTTGACCTATGGAAGTATTATTGTAGCAAAACGATTTGCAAATGCACCTGGATTCATTTGTATGTCTGTATATCTCAATTTATTTGTGTGTGTAATCAGAGCTGTGTGTGAGTGTTTTTCGATTGTTTTTATATTCCATACTATATTCCATATAACATTTAAAACTGCACTGAAACAGTGGCTGAAAACTAATCAGACATGCACGCACGTTTAGATTAGTCACTTGTTTTTTTTTACTAGTTTAATTTTTTTGTCCATGGTATGTGCTTTATGTATTCTTTTGTATCATGATGACGTGTTGAATGTTTACTGTATTAACCTGCCTTAGGACAACGGAAGAAAATGAGCTATTACAGGAAACTGATGATAAATTACTCATACTCTAATCCACTCTGTTTAATATTCTCCCAATTAACGTCTTGTGTTGACATTCGTATTCTACATTCCCACTGTAGCTAGCAAAATTGCACCCTCTTAAAACATGTGGAACTACTCTTGGGATTAATATTCCTTATTGACACCAGTAATCATCGGTACTGTACTTCATGTAATTGCTGTAAATAACGACATGAAAAAAATGCATGTTTTATTAGCACAAGTGGTTGAAAACCACCAACATCATCTAACATCTTACAGCACGACTGTGCTGTGCTTCAACATACGAGTATTATTATGGTGTGTGTGTGTATAAGGTAAGACATATTATCTGGCTTTTTGTTTTGCGATATTATGCAAAAAATAACTTTTCTTACCTTCTGGTATCTGCTAAACTGTATTTGGGCTCTGCATAAGTCCTAAAAATTTTTGCATGGCCACCTTTGTAGTACGCGCCGACAACGTAGACCAGGGGTACCCAAACTTTTTGATTCGGGGGCCGTATTGGGTGGAAAAAAAATTTGACCAGGGGCCGCGATATATATGTGTGTGTGTGTGTGTGTGTGTGTGTGTGTGTGTGTGTGTGTGTGTGTGTGTGTGTGTGTGTGTGTGTATATATGTATATATGTGTATATATATATATATATATATATATATATATATATATATATATACATACATACATACATACAGTGGGGCAAAAAAGTATTTAGTCAGCCACCGATAGTGCAAGTTCTCCCCCTTAAAATGATGACAGAGGTTTGTAATTTTCATCATAGGTACACTTCAACTGTGAAAGACAGACTGTTAAAAAAACTCCAGGAATTCACATTGTAGGAATTTTAAAGAACTTAATTGTAAATTATGGTGGAAAATAAGTATTTGGTCAACCATTCAAAGCTCTCACTGATGGAAGGAGGTTTTGGCTCAAAATCTCACGATACATGGCCCCATTCATTCTTTCCTTAACACGGATCGATCGTCCTGTCCCCTTAGCAGAAAAACAGCCCCAAAGCGTGATGTTTCCACCCCCATGCTTCACAGTAGGTGTGGTGTTCTTGGGATGCAACTCAGTAATCTTCTTCCTCCAAACACGACAAATTGAGTTTATACCAAAAAGTTCTATTTTGGTTTCATCTAACCACATGACATTTTCCCAATCCTCTGCTGTATCATCCATGTATCCGTTTTGGTATAAGTATTTGACCAAATACTTATTTTCCACCATAATTTACAAAGAAATTCTTTAAAATTCCTACATAGTGAATTCCTGGATTTTTTTTCACATTCTGTCTCTCACAGTTGAAGTGTACCTATGATGAAAATTACAGACCTCTGTCATCATTTTAAGTGGGAGAACTTCCACAATCGGTGGCTGACTAAATACTTTTTTGCCCCACTGTATATATATATATATATATATATATATATATATATCGCGCACTTGCCGCCTTTGTGGCGCAAGCGTGATGACGTCCCCTTACTGCTGGAAAAATGCATTTTTAGACAATATGATTTGCTTGAGCGGGTAGGAGACCCAATAATAAGCGGTAGAAAATGGATTGAAGGATGGGCGAAAAAGGACAGATTTGAAAAGTTAATAAATACCATTTTTTTTTTTTGGCGGGACTACCCGCGGGCCGAATTTTGAACGCTGGCGTGCCGTATCTGCTTAGGAGACCCAGTAACAAGCGGTAGAAATGGATTGATGGATGGGCGAAAAGGGACTGATTTAAAAAAAATTATAATTAAAAAAAACCAAAAACAACATCTTTGTTTATTTATTTTTTTAGTCGGGACTACCTGCGGGCCGGATTTTAAAAGTTAAAGTTAAAGTACCAATGAGTGTCACACACATGAGGTGTGGTGAAATTATTCTCTGCATTTTGGATGCTGGCGTGCCTTACCTGCCTCGGAGACCCAGTAACAAGTGGTAGAAAATGAATTGATGGATGGGTGAAAAAGGACGGATAAAATAAAAATAATAATAATAAAAAATACATACTGTATGTATATATATATATATATATATATATATATATATATATATATATATATATATATATATATATATATATATATATATATATATTTAACTTGGTATTACCCGCGGGCTGGATATTGGACGCTGGCGTGCCGTATCTGCCTAGGAGACTTGGTAACAAGCGGTAGAATATGGATTGATGGATGGGTGAAACAGAACAGATTAAAAGAATAATAATAATTAAAACCGATGCTCCATGAATGCTGCTTTGCATGCAGGTTGGCATATGTCAAATCCCATGACGCCATAGGTGGTTTGAGAGATCTGACATGATGCTATTGAATTTTTCCTATCCTACAATCAGCGGGCGGCTTATTAAAGGCCTACTGAAACCCACTACTACCGACCACGCAGTCTGATAGTTTATATATCAATGATGAAATCTTAACATTGCAACACATGCCAATACGGCCTTTTTAGTTTACAAAATTGCAATTTTAAATTTCGCACAAAGTATCCTATTAAAAACCTTGGTATGATGACGAGTGCGCGTGACGTCTCGGATTGTAGCGGACATTTTTTTCCAGCCCAATCCCAGCTATAAGTAGTCTGCTTTAATCACATAATTACACTGTATTCTGGACATCTTTGTTGCTGAATCTTTTGCAATTTGTTCAATTAATAATGGAGACGTCAAAGAAGAAAGATGTAGGTGGGAAGCGGTGTATTGCAGCTGCCTTTAGCAACACAAACACAGCCGGTGTTTCCTTGTTTACATTCCCGAAGGTGAGGCTTTACTATGGAACAGAGCAGTCAAGCGAATATGGTTCCCGACCACATGTCAACCGGCAGGTTTCGGTGAGAAATTTGTGGTAATAAGTCGGCTCTTACCGTCGACATGAGCGGAGCTTGTGTCGTTCCTCGTGCACCTGTCAAAGAGGCAGCTGCGTGGCTTCCCTCAGAGACACTGGTGTGGTCACCACACCCATCCTACTTTCAGGTACGACAGTATAATCTCACTACAAGACTAGTAACACAATAAGCAGATAATGGATTTTCCAGAATTATCCTAGTAAATGTGTCTAATAACATCTGAGTCGCTCCCACCGCCCTGTCTTTTTTTTTTTTTTTCCTAGTCCTTCCCTCTAACTTTCCTCATCCACAAATCTTTCATCCTCATTCAAATTAATGGGGAAATCGTCACTTTTTCGGTCCGAATCAGTCTTGCTGCTGGTGGCCATGATTGTAAACAATGTGAGGATGTGAGGAGCTCCACCACCCGTGACGTCACGTGCACATCGTATGCAAGGCTTTTTTATTAGCGACCAAAAGTTGCAAACTTTATCGTCGATGATCTCTAGTAAATCCTTTCAGCAAAAATATAGCAATATCACGAAATGATCAAGTATGACATATAGAATGGACCTGCTATCCCCGTTTAAATAACAAAATCGCATTTCAGTGGGCCTTTAAAAACATCTCTGTTTTTGCAAAGCTTTAGTGTGACCACACACTGGATCGCAATGGTGGCTTGTTTATTTCCCGTTCGCCTGCTTTTCTTCCGGTATCCGCCAAAGTGCTTTGATGGCGCGTGGCGATGACGCCACAGACAGGCCACGGACTAGCGTAATTTTCTAACATCTTTTTTTGTATGAAACAACTTTTATATAAAGTCTGCCATTCTCTAAGCCAATATTTTCTTGGCAGAACATCTTTTAACTGTTTTACTTGAATGCACGTCATTTATTTGTTCAAAAGGTGGTTACAGTTTTATCTGAGGTCCCTCCTTGGCGTATTTTGACGTGAAATCTGCCAGCCAGCACACCAGTCAGAGGCTCCTCCTATGTCATACTATTGTCTAAGAGAGCTGCTGTGGTAATGGCAGCAAAGCTTTATATTTTGGGATGCACATGTATTTTTTTTTTCAAGCCGATACCAATACTTTCCTGCCTTGTAACGCCAATAAATGATGAAATCTTGAACCGCCTCAGTCCTAAGGCCGTCTCTGACAAACGTCTGGCACTTTTTAAATGCTGCAGCAATAAAAAAAAAAAAGCCCTGGGCTTTTATTTCCAGGTGTCCTTTGGTCAGCTTCTTTAGTAGAAGGCGTCTTCATTGTATGCCTCTGAAACAGTGAAAAAGTCAAAACATGATTGACGCCATGTCTGTTTGCAATAAACTCAGGTTTACAGCACAGATTGTACAATGGCACACAGGAGAAAGTAGCATTTAATTTGTTCACCCTAACCCAACTACTAGGGCTGTAACGGTATGTGTATTTGTATTGAACCGTTTCGGTACGGGGGTTCCGGTTAGGTGCGGAGGAGTACCGAACGAGTTCCACAAGAACATATGAAGTAGCCGCCTAAGCTAAAGTCTTAACAAGTTGCTTCGCTCCGTTCTGCCTCTGTATCCTACACAGCACCCTGCATTGTCCCTCCCACACAACCATCTGATTGGTTACAACAGTAGCGATAACAAGCCAATCAGCAGTGCATATTCAAAGCGCATCTAGTCAGCGCTTCAGCGTCGAGCAGATAGGATTTTAGCAGGGGAGCAAGGGACTCTCCCCAAGTTATACTAAACACTTCCAAGTCAACTACTTTCTAAACATCACTATGAGCCCGTTGACCTTCTAGAAACAAACTGCAGCTCAGCTCACTCGCAGTCCTGGCTTTAGGTGAAGGCTAGTTAGCTTTTAGCGTAACATTAGCTCATTTTGCAGAGTGTGTGTGTGTGTGTGTGTGTGTGTGTGTGTGTGTGTGTGTGTGTGTGTGTGTGTGTGTGTGTGTGTGTGTGTGTGTGTGTGTGTGTGTGTGTGTGTGTGTGTGTGTGTGTGTGTGTGTCACGGACAGTGTTGATTGAGGTGTGTTGAACAGCAAAAAAGGACATTATGTTAAATGAAGAGTTTCTGCTTCTGATAATGTATATAATAATGTAAGTGCATCATATAGCCTACATGAACTCCATGGTGTTTAGGGATGAATAGTCTCTCCTTTTGCTATTGTTCTATTTTCCAGCTATAGGTACATTAATCATTAGTAATGTAGCAGCCTAGTTTTGAATGGCAGGGTCCCTGCTATCACATGTTGACAAAAATATAACATTTACATAATAAAAAATCAACTACAGGCTTCCCCAATGCTGTAATGAATTAAGCATGATGAGTTGACTTGAAACTGTTTAATGTTGCACTTTTTATATGTAGAAGAAAAGTTGTGTCATTTTATTTAATCAAAGCAACAATTTGAGGCAGTTTAATGTGGATTAGCGGGGGCAGAATTATTATAGTGTTCCCAATGTTAAAAGGATCAAGACATTGTTTACAAATTTGGTAAATAAATAACCCAAAAATTTATATTTTGTTGTTTTCTTACTGTACCGAAAATGAACCGAACCGTGACCTCTAAACCGAGGTATGTACCGAACCAACATTTTTGTGTACCGTTACACCCCTACCATCTGCAGCACAGTACGGGCAATCTTGCCTCATCTGTGCATTTTTTCTAATGGTAATTAGAGCCAACTGTAAGGTTGGGCATAATTTGTGTTGAGTATCAAACTTTAAGACTGGTTTATTAGGATATTGACCACGTTGGGGTTCTAGTCAGAGAACACACGGTCATCAGTTGGACTCGTCAACTTGCAATGGTGCATATTGGCGTATACACAGCGGTACTTTGGGTTAGGTTATTATCCGTAATACACAAGTAAAATACTTTATTAATATGTATGTTATCTAATTAAACAACAATCTGTGTCTTATTCCTGTAGATATGCTTAAAGTATAGAACTAAAGACATAATATAAAGAACAGAAAACATACATGCACAAACAAGCTGTCAATATATTGCAGTTTCATGATAGCACGTGTGAACTAGCCACATTAGCAGGAGAAATGCAGCTGAGATAGGCTCCAGAACACCCCGCGACCCCAAAAAGGGACAAGCGGTAGAAAAATGGATGGATGGATGGAATGCAAGTCTTAACAGTAAGATGTTAGCTGGTAGCTTCTTAACAACCCCACACCAATAATGTTCCTAAAACACCACTAAACATTACACAAACACAGTAATGTCTACTAATAGTCTAAATGAGTCTTACACAATCATTAACATACTCATATCGTCAAAGACTAGAGCACCGATTGAAACCAGCAGACAGAAAAAGTTACCACACATTAACACAAGTCAAAAGGGAAGCAGAAGTGACACTTTCAAGAAATGCTTCAAAATAAAAGTCTCTGGAAATGTATATAAACATGGACAATTCTTAACAATTTGAATTAATTCTGGTTTCGGTTCTAATTCCAGTTCCTCGTTTCGATTCCAGTTTTCAACAATTCTTAATTCTGATTCTTTTAACAGACGCAATCCAAATTTTTTTCGGGGGTTCCCCCAAACCACATAAAAAAAAGTACAAGGTAGACAACACATAATATAAATTAATATAATGCAAAAGGTGAGGTGGCGACTTGTCCAGTGTGTACCCCGCCTTCCGCCCGAAAGCAGCTGAAATAGGTCCCAGCAACCCCCGCGACCCCGAACGGGACAAGCGGAAGAAAATGGATGGATGGCTAGATAAATAATGCAAAAGGCAATGCACAGTATGTAAGCATGAGCATGACCATAAAGAAGCAACACACCCAATCTAAACATATATAAATACATTACTCTCTGAGCAACTAAGAGGTGTTTTTAATGTGCTTTTAAGGACCGCTTAACAGTGTGGGACGCCACAGCGCCCACTAGAAATAATAAATATAGATTTGATCTATAGCTGAGATAGGCACCAGCGACCCCAAAGGGAATAAGCGGAAGAAAATGGATGGATGGATGGATGATCTACTATGCACTTTTCATGTACCGTAAATAAATTTTAACGCTCTACAATATAAACCAATATTTAAAACAGTTCAAGCTTAGCCATTAAAAACAGATAAAATACGAAGACTGAAACACTATCAGTGAAGCATAAGAAACACAAAACAGGCACAATAGTAGGTTTTCTAAATGTACTGTATTTCCTTGAATGGCCGCCGGGGCGGTAATTAATTTAAAACCTCTTCTCACTCATGCGCTTATTCAAAGCATGCGGTAAAAGTAAGCAGGCGCTAATCATTTTAAAACCTTTTCTCACCCCTGTGCTTACCAATGGCATACAGTAAAAAATTGAGTGTGATTAAAAAAAATTTAAAAAATTATTCTGCGTCCGCGGCCCGGTGGTTGGGGACCGCTGCTCTACAGCATGTCATCGCGCCCACCTTTACACCATGCTATCAGCGTGCCGGACGGACGTATGCATTTCGCTGCTTCTCTTACGAGATTGCAATGCATACTTGGTCAACAGCCATACCTTTTACACTGATGGTTGTGATATAAACAACTTTAAAACTCTTAATAATATGCGCCACACTCTGTGAACCAACACCAAGCACATTTCTGGAGTGCATTGGCTCTGTGGCACATTATAAACGCAGCACAGGGATTACCCATAATGCCATGTATCCGTGACTCTTGGATATAATATACACGCGCCCCCAACCCCGCCCACCTCAACGATACACAGAGAGGGGTTAGGGGCGCGTGTATAATATATCCAAGATTCACGGATGCACGCCATAATGGGTCATCCCTATGCTGCGTTTATTTGGTGTGGGTTCACAGAGTGTGGCGCATATTAGTAAGAGTCTTATAATTGTTTTATATCACAACCATTAGTGTGATCTGTATGGCTGTGGAACAAGACCCCTGGTTTACACACAGTAAAGGCAAAAAAAACCTCCTCCGCCATTTTGAAAATAACGGCAGGGGAAGCGTCACTCGTGACGTCACGAATTTGACCCGGCGGTAAAAGTAAGCTTGCGCTTATTAATTTGGTGAGCTAGTTTTGCCCGGCAGTAATTCAAGGCAGGCGCATATTACATGCCCGGTGGCTATTCAAGGAAATACGATATATATTTTAATTATGTAAAAAAATAAGATTTAAGTGTGTCGTGTACTTTTTGCGCATGTTTATCAATACCACGATAATGGTAACCGTGATAATTTTGGTCACAATACCCGTGATATGAAATTTTCATATCATCACATTCCAACGTGTGTGCATGGCAGCAATCGCGCGACATCAACAGAGCAACCCAATAGTTGCTGTGACATTATCCCCTCTCTTACTCTTATTAATCTACTTGTTAATTTCCCATTTCAGATGTAATGCTCTTCCAAATACACTTCTTAGACTTCACTTAGTACTTATTTCAGGTTAAGCAGTTAGCTTAGCTATGAATTTGCCTGCTCTTATGTAACATGTTTAGCCTCGTCCACAGTTTTTCAGTCTTAATACAACTTAAGAAATGCCGTTTATTTTCTAAATTAGAGGATTGTTCAGTTCAAATAAATTAAAAATAAAATGAAAAATTAAATAAAGAGAGCAGTTTTACACTGTGTATGGGAGATACAGTTTGTTGCATAAAGCTAATTCTTCCGCTCGGCAGACTGAGTAGCGAAAATAGGAATCAACATTTAAAAATGTAGATGATTCTGGGAGAATCTGAATGTAAGACCCAAAGCCGACGCTCGATGTCCAACCCTGGAGACGATACACGATATTGGGCTCACGACGAGAAGAAAATATAATGTAGGGTGGTATAGGACTACACGATTTTGAGAAAAAACTAATTGCAAATTTTTTTCTCCAAAATTGCAATTGTGATTCGATTTACAATTTGTTTAAATTTTTTACATATCATGCATAAAACTGCGAACATAACGAGTGAAAGAAGACATGTTACTTTTAGACTGTCAATCAACATATTATTGTCTGAAGGTGCCACATATTAGAACAATATGCAATAATTGACTTATATGTGACTAAATATTTGGCTTTATGCAGACAGACTCAGAGCTTTTGTATATCTAGTGTTCTTAAACTGAAGAGAAAAAAAAAACTACATGAAAACTATACAGTGTTTATATGTAATCATAGTATAAAATAATAGTGCAAATAATCATTTAAAAACATAAACACTTTTGCACTGCTTTTAGAAGGTGGTAATTTTGTTATCTTAAATAGATAAGCAAACCAAAAATAAAGTCCATTTGGAAAAACTAGGTCGGGTTGTCTTTTGTGTTGTTGCCATTGCCGCTCGTTCGTTTGTGCTGATGCCTATCCGACTTGAGGCTGAAATATTACCACAACGGGACATTAGGTCTTGTAATCATTGTTTTTTCCTACTAATTTGTGTTACTTTGTGGAACGTCTCACCAACGAGTCATAAGGCTCTCTCTCCGTGCATTCCTCTGTGTGTTAAGCTGGCGGTCTTGCTCTCTGCCCACCGAGTTAATGATTGGGGATGACTGAAAAGAGTGATCACTGCTTTAAGCTCGCATGTACGCTTAGCTTTTTCACTAGGAGCGCAGGTGCTACTAATTCAAAAAAATTTAGCAGCACAGAAAAAAAATTAGGATCAATGTGAAATGTCTTAACTTACACAATTGTACTATTAAAGGGGAACTGATTTATGATCTGCAAACATTTTAATTTTCCTGAGGGAACTCTACTGAAGGAATCAATAAAGTGCTATCTATCTATCTGTCTATCTATCTATCTATAAAGTTTGACCAGCAATGAAACAAGGAAGTAACTGATCAGTCAAAATGTAATGGGCGGAATAGAGAACCTCCCATTGGATCTGCTGTCTGCGGACTTTTATTTACATTTATTTAAGAGTGAGAATGCATTAAAAAAAATACATCCGTCGTCATGTCTTTCATAATGATTGTGAGCGATAGGTGAATTTCCAAAAAAAGTGAAGTTCCCCTTTGAAGAAATCATATCATCAAATCAAATTATGCGATGACGTCGTGGTGACAAGACCGCTAACCACTGACTGGGTATACTAGGGCCATCAGACTCAGAATCAGACTCAGAAGTACTTTATTGATCCCAGAGTTCAGCACAACCCCATTCAAGATCAGACAAACATATGTCTACATATTTAGGCTACAGCGCCCCCCGCCACCCCAAAGGGAATAAGCGGTAGGAAATGGATGGATGGATATTTTAATGTACAGATGGGATCTGTAATTTATTGGTGTCTGTGGGACTACTTATCCTAAGTGGTGTCTTTGGACGGGGCTCTTTTGGTGCGTTTTTCTTTTCATCACTTTGTGGTTTTGCGATAACGTGAGTACTGTACTTAGTCACATTTTTAATACTGTACAGTTTGTACTTTTGTTCATGCCGTGTCCTCAAAACCGTTGTTGACATCCATGCTATGCTGGCTCTCGCTGTCAAATTCTAACAAGTGACTTAAAAATGCTACCACAAAGCAGAAGCAGCTGCAGTTACAATAACTACAGCCCAGACATTAAAATTACAATATAAACAAAAAGGGAATTGCATCGCACAATAGACATTTTTATGTCGTTGTACGATATATATTGTATCACACCTAGTGACAGCGGTGTTTATTTAGTATAGAGTTTCTGACTGAGAAACAAATTACGGATGCACCAAAATGAAAATTATTGGCGGAAACTAAAAATAAGAAAACCAAGGCCAAAAACCAAAATATATTATTATGCCAATTATTACTATTACCATTGCATCTGTGGCAATGACTAGGTACTAACCTCACTAAAATCAAGGCATTGCAATTGCACAACTTAATAGTTATTTTTCAAAGAATAACACTCATATAATTGAAAAATATTGATGTACCATAGGTATTCCAACAATTTATAATATAATATATTGTAATAATATTTTATAATGATAATAATAAAACTGACAAATAGTGAATGGTGCCAGAGACAGAGTTGATGTCCTCCAAAGAAGTCAACAAGGAAACATTCAATAGACTGTTCCACCGCAGCAGAACTAGACAGTCATTGGACAAATGCTCAGGTTTGTCTTGCCCATCGGACACTCCGTGTCTCTGGAAGTCTATACATAGTAGGCTGGCCTAGGCAGACCCTGGGTCGGCAGGCCTCGATTGGGAGGTCTCTTTACTTATGCATGGTGATTGAATGGATAATCTGTCTGAGTCTGAATCCCTAATTGATTGACAGCAAAATGAGTGAATCAATGGTTTTGAAATACCAACTAATTGAACATCACTGATGGAGATGTTTCATTTTGTTGTTCTTTCTGAGTTGGAGACTTTTCCTAAATACGATTAGCAATAAATCTAGCATCTTATTCTGGTATTATTGTAGGCTGTACTTGTGTTTGGAGACTCTTGACTTATGTCGTTATGCAGTGTCCCTGGCAAACAGCGTGTGAGTGCTTCTGCGAGCCTGACAGGACCCCTCCTTTTAGGGATACCACTAGGACAAAGTTTACGTGACTGGACAAGAAAACATATTTTTCATTTTGCCGGTCCACTTTTACGTCTTTTTTAACCTTGCATGCATCAGAGATGTTGCCCGATGCGCATTACTGACGCCTTTAAAATAGCTGCAATTTCTATTTCTCTTATTCATGTGTGATTTCCACAAGTGTCTGTACATGTAGAGGACGGGGAAACACGGGACGTCTGGATGACTCGCCTCCATCTTTCTAGTGTTTACCTCCGAGTGGAAACAGGTTGTTATAAAGCTGGCTGTGGCTCGTTCTTTCCGACGTCACTTCCTTTGTGGGACGCGGTCTTTCTGGCTTCACTTCCTCTCCGAACTCAGTTTGTAAACGATCAATGAGTCCATACAGAACGAAGAGCTGGAGATTCAAGAAACACTTACCCATGTAAAAAATTATCCAAGGAGGGTTACCTTAAACGATGGTGTAGTGTGGCTGACACGATGCTTAGGCTAAATAATTATTTGTTTAAGGAGATATCCGGGTTAGTGTATGCATAGCTTTGGCCGCACAGGCTATGGGTAGAGCCACTATAAGCCGAGGAGTAGCTAAACATTTAAAGGGGGACATTATCACAATTTCAAAAGGGTTAAAAACAATAAAAGTCAGTTCCCAGTGGCATGTTGTATTTTTTGAAGTTTTTTTCAAAATTTTACCGGTCTCCGAATATCCCCAAAAAAAGCCTCAAAGTGCTTGATTTTCGCTATTTGCGATGCCACTATCCATTTCCCTGTGACATCATACAGTGCTGCCAATGTAAACAAACAATGGCGAATAGCACAGCATGTTATAGCGACATTAGCTTGGATTTAGACTCGGATTTCAGCGGTTTAAGCGATTCAACAGATTACGCATGTATTGAAACGGATGGTTGGAGTATGAAAGTATTGAAGAAGAAACTGAAGCTATTGAGCGAATAGCTATTGACGCTATTCATAGCCATAGCATGGCCGAATAGCTGCGTTAGCATCGCCGGTAAAATGTGCGGACCAAACGATCAGGAATTTCGCATCTTGTGACATTGGAGCAACTTAAATCCATCGATTGGTAAGTGTTTTTTTCGCATTAAATGTGGGTGGAAGGAAGCGTAATATAGTTGCAAATGCATCTGCAGGTTATCCATACATCTCTGCGCCATGTCTGCTTTAGCACCGTCGGTAAATAGCATGTTAGCATCGATTAGCGTAGCATGTTAACATCGATTAGCTGGCAGTCAACATCAACAAAACTCACCTTTGTGATTTCTGTGACTTTATCGTTACAAATGCATCTGTAGGTTATCCATACATCTCTGTGCCATGTCTGCTTTAGCACCACCGGTAAATAGCATGTTAGCGTCGATTAGCATAGCATGTTAGCATCGATTAGCTCGCAGTCACGCCGCGACCAAATATGTCTGATTAGCACATAAGTCAACATCAACAAAACTCACCTTTTTGATTTAGTTGACTTTATCGTTGCAAATGCATCTGCAGGTTATCCATACATCTCTGTGCCATGTCTGTCATCGCCGGTCAAATGTGGAGACACTCCCGCACATTCTATGGTGGTCTGGCGGCAGACATTTTCGCATCTTCGGTGCAACTTGAATCCCTCCCTGTGATTGTTGTTACACCCTCCGACAACACACCGACGAGGCATGATTTCTCCAAGGTTCCAAAAAATAGTCGAAAAAACGGAAAATAACAGAGTTGAGACCCAATGTTTACAAAGGGTTGAAAATGAACATGGCGGCTGTATTACCTCGGCGACGTCACATTCTGACGTCATCCCCTCCAGAGCGATAAACAGAAAGGTGTTTAATTCGCCAAAATTCACCCCTTTAGAGTTCGGAAATCGGTTAAAAAAATATGTGGTCTTTTTTCTGCACCATCAAGGTATATATTGACGCTTACATAGGTCTGGTGATAATGTTCCCCTTTAACGGAGCAAGGAGCTATCGCTAGTTGCTGTGCAAACAATTTGGCTGAAGGGACTGAACAACATAAACCGATGAGATTCGTGATAAAGTCGTTACAAGGAGAGATACAGCATATAAGTTCTCAAGAAAATTGGTGTATGTGTAAATAAAGCTGTAGTCATTCACCAATAGCCAAATGCAGTTGGTGACCAAAGCATTGCATCACTCAATTAATGATTCATAACCAGCACCTCAAAAGTTTTTAGCGGGAGTTTTTTGTTCATTATGTTCATGTTTGCCTTGTAAAGAGTCGTATTTCCCCCATTTGGCATGTCACATATGTTTCAGATGCTGGAATAAGTTTGTTGTGTTGCTGTCTTTTTGAAAACAAGCTTCTGCAGCATGCAGTAATTTTTTTTTTCTTGGGAAAATACTTCTCGCTCTCGTTTGCAGTAGCACTAGCCATGTTTTGCTCATTGTCCGCTAAGAAAATAATGGGACGGGCGTAAGCTTCTCGGGGTAAAATTATGTTGGAAAAGGAGGAGAAAAAAACACATAAAAAATGCTTAAATTGTCTGCAACAAAAATCTCAAATTTATCGATAAAATGGATTTATCACCCAGGCCTGCCGATACTGATTAAAAAAGAATAATACCGAATATAAGTCAAAATACCAAATGTCTGCGATCTCTAAGCCATATATCACACTATGCCACCATTGAGGGATTCCAACATTACAATTTAAGAAAAACAAGACTTTAGACAAATTTATTTGGATTTATTGAATTTCCCAGGGATCCACTCAAATCACTACCTTTGAGTCCTGGGAACGCACTACATTGAAATCCTATCTACGTCACTGATGCAGGACCTACACATGTTCTTTTAACTCTTGAGCTAGTTTCCAGCAATAGAAACTAAAATACATTTTTTTAATAAAAAAATTAGAATTACATTTCTTTTTGGGGATCATCAATGGGTCTTCAGATTTCTGTTTTTGCAGCTGTCAATTAGATTAATGATTCAGCTGTGTTGTCTTATCCATGGGGGAATTAATCCAGTGTTTCTGGAGTGCTTCTTCTGTTCGTGTCTTGACAGTTTACAAAGGTGTACCAAGACTAGCTCTATTTGCTAGCTCTTGTGTTATGCGCAAGGCACAAAATGGCCGGATTTACTAAGATCCAAATACCATGCGCTAAAAAGGGTGAGCAAAAAATAAAATAGCGTGTATTATTTACTGGGAGAACTGATGCTACTCAATGAAAACAATTATTAGCACAGAAAAAAATAAGGAGTGTAAAGAAATGTCTTCAATATCACCCTTTCATTATTAACACTCGAACGTGTACATATGTATGTATGTAAGTGTGTGTGAATTTAAATGTATTATATATAGATAATATATAGCATTTACGCAGCAACCACTGAATTGAATTATATAATATGTATTATTGTATTATATATATATATTGTATATGTATAGGGGTGGGACCTAATAAGTGTACTTCTTCCCACTCCCCTTTTGAGCCAATCTTGACATCTACAAAAGATTAGTCACATGTAATGTTTTCAATGTTGGTGTAAAATTAATGTATTTATATATTTCTTTTGTATTTTATGTCATTCTCTTGTTTTGTTTGCATGGCTCAAAATAAACCATTCATTCATTCATTCAACATACACATGCACTCATACATACAAACAGAATGCCTTAATAAGGCACACTGCAACCCTCAAATACAGAAAACATCCCTAAACTGTGCTAAAACCGCCAGTAACGCAATTGTAGGACTGGGCGATATTGACCAAAACTCATATCCTGAAATAGTTAGGCTGAATATCTATATACGATGTACGTTCCGATATATTTCCCGTAAAGTAAGGTTGGACAAAGTTAAACCCAAATAAGTGTGTCGAGTTGTTTTATTGAAATAAATACTTGGGGTAACTATTATGAAATGTTAAAGTTTGCTGTATAGATGCACATACAAAAATAGTAAAAAGGGTTGTATTACGTTTTTTTTTTTTTAAATAACGTAATGGCTCTTTGGTCCAGATTTTGCATAGATTGTTTTACAGAACATCTTCAAGCTCCTTTTTGATCGTCTCTTGAGGTTACGCTGTTTTGTAGGCGGTCTTATTTACGTGTCTCCAGTTCGACTGTGTCCTTTTCCCAACAAATCAGTTTGCTTAAAATGACTAAAATATGGTAAATATTGTAAATATTACATATTGTTATGAATGTGTCTGTTCCTACATTGTATATCTAATGCAGTGTGTATATAACGTTGATGGAGGGTTTTGAAGTTGTTTTAGAGGGCTGTGAAGGTTACAATGGTGACTCCCATTAGCTTCATCTTCTAAGTGTTTTTATCATCTTTAATATCCTTAAAAAAAGTAACGTGTTCTTGTCTCTCTTAAAATCTGTAAAGCAGTGGTTGTTAACCTGGGTTCGGTGAGTCGGGCTCAGGGGTTCGGCGGAGGTCAAGACACACCGGACTCATCGTGTAAATAAAAACTTCTCCCTATCGGTGTATTACGGATACAACAACAGCAGAAGTAATTTGTTGTGAGTTTATGCACTGTGTTGGTTTTGTTCTTTGAACAAGGTGATGTTCATGCACGGTTAATTTTGTGCACCAGTAAAACAAACATGGTAACACTTTAGTATGGGGAACATATTCACCATTAATTAGTTGCTTATTAACGTGCAAATTTGTAACATATTTGCTGTTAACTAGTCATTATTAAGTACATATTAATGCCTTATTTGGCATGGCCTTGTTATAACCCTAACTCTCTAACCCTAACCCTAACCAAATAACTCTAAATTAAGTCTTTGTTACTTAGAATTAGGGCTGCAACAACTAATCGATTAAATCGATAAATATCGATTATAAAAAAATTTGGCGATTAATTTAGTCATCAATTCGTTGGATCTATGCCATGCGCAGAGGCTACTTTATTTATTTATTTGAAAAAATATACCGTATTTCCTTGAATTGCCGCAGGGCATATAGTATGCGCCTGCCTTGAATTACTGCCGGGTCAAACTCGCTCCCCAAAATAATTAGCACATGCTTAGTATTACCGCCTGGTCAAACTCGTGACGTCACGAGTGACACTTCCCCTGTGATCATTTTCAAAATGGAGGAGGCTAATTTTAATACCGGTAATTTGAAATCGCATAAAGGGAAGAAGATTAAGAGCTGGTTAGTAGGATTTTAAGGTCCAAGCTTACATCACACTCAAATTTTTACTGCATACCTTTGGTAAGCGCAGGAGTGAGAAGAGGTTTTAAATTAATTAACGCCCCGGCGGCAATTCAAGGAAATACTGTATGTATGTATATATATATATATATATATTTTTTTTTTTTTTTAAATAAACCTTTTATTTATAATCTGCAACATTTACAAACAGCTGAGAAAAAATTATCAAAATATGTATGGTGCCAATATGCTGTTTTTCAATAAAATACTGGAAAGGATAGGAATGCAGTTTGTTTCTTTTATCCGATTATTAATCAATTAATCGAAGTAATAATCGACAGAATAATCGATTATCAAATTAGTTGTTAGTTGCAGCCCTACTTAGAATATGTACCCCTGGTGTCCAAAAAAACTCTAAATGAAGTCTTTGTTACTTAAAATATGTTCCCCATACTAAAGTGTTACCAAAAACATATACCATATTTTTCGGACTATAAGTCGCTCCAAAGTATAAGTCTCACCCACGGCCAAACTATGTGAAAAACGTCGATTTATAGTCCGAAATATATGGTAACTCTGTCTTGAATTTGCAAAAAACATTTGAATTGTATTTTTCACTAAAGAACGGTTCTGTGAATGCGCATATGAAACTGGTGGGGTTCGGTACCTCCAACTAGGTTAAGAAGCACTGTTCTAAAGGCATAGTGGCTACATGCGTGGATAGCACATTTTAGCTCTTATTTCCAAAATTGTGTACTCTACTGAATTGGGGTCGTATGGCCACTTATGTGGACACCTACACTACCATCTGGTGGTGTCAGAAGAGTA
Source organism: Nerophis ophidion (assembly GCF_033978795.1). Classification (NCBI taxonomy): domain Eukaryota; kingdom Metazoa; phylum Chordata; class Actinopteri; order Syngnathiformes; family Syngnathidae; genus Nerophis; species Nerophis ophidion. Next base: position 22,550,064 of record NC_084631.1, on the reverse strand, counting down.
TAACATACAATGGAATTTGAAAAAAAAAGAATAAGAATTAGCATGTCACTAAACATGAATTTTGTTACTCATATCAAATGATGATTTTTAGTTTTTATTGTAATTAGGTTCCAATAAGCCCAAACAGCAAATAGAAATAAAATAAAAAGCATGTAAACAAACAGCTTTCGCTCTAAGAGGTTAATGATTGTAAACGATGGACAAAATTCCAAAAAGACGCAGTTCTACTTAAGGTAACATTGAGGTCTCCCATTATCAGCATCTTTTGAGTATTTTTTAATACATTACCATGATTGTAAAAACGATGGGCAAAATTCCCCAATAAGCGCAGCTTCCCTTTAGTATCAAAACTATCATTGACATGCCCCAAGAGTAGTCATTTACCCACTTCTCTGCTTCTCAACCCTGTTACCACAAACGCAAAAGCAAAGCTTATGTATGCAAATCAACGTTACTGGCTGCACATAAGCGATTGAGAAAGCTGTGTTGTCCATTTGCCAGATTATTATAGTCCATTTGAATAAGTTAATTTGTTAAAACATGTACTTTTATATTAATGCATGTTGTTTTCACATTTTTAAGGGAGTAGACCTAATTAGCAGTGACATGACTTGCTTGTCACTTGAATTGTCTGTTGTTTATAGTAACTATTTGAACTCTCATTCCATAAATAAATGTGTGCAAAACAGTACTTGTTTTTCACATCCTGACCAGGTTGTACTTTCTCGCAAATTCTAACGCCATTATTGTTTCTCCTCCAACAGCGGACACTTCACACAAGCTCAACCTTTTTTACCTCGCCAATGATGTCATTCAGAACTGTAAAAGGAAAAATGCTATGGTTTACCGTACTGCATTTGCTGATGTTCTCCCTGAAGCTTTTTTGCTGTTAAAGTAAGTATATACTTTTTGCTTTCCATTCAAGGGTGGAAGTTTTGGGGCATTTTTTTGAGGGTAGCATTCAGGGAAGCCACTTTCAAATATAATAATGATTACAAATTCCCAAAATGTTGTTGAATTCAGTTAACCTTTAAATGTTTTGCTTAAACCAAAGAAAACAGTGCTAAATAGTATTAATAAACGAGGTTAATAAATCTTTCATCGGCTGCATTTTCCAAAGCAGCGACATACTATAGATGTTTTTTCCTAAATATTGTTGGAAACTTAACAGCTGCAGAAAAGGCGAGCGGCTAAATCAAACTAACTATTGAGACAAAACATTAACCACAATTAAAACAACTGCAGATCCAGCATTATAGATGACAGTGAAATATTTGGCTTGCAACAGGAGATCAACTGCAAAATCTAAACATATGCTGAATATATTATAAGATAATTGCCTGACAACACAGATCACAACGGTACATGGCACTTGTTAACATCAAACATCCATTAAATAGGTTACTTACCGATGCACGAGTAAGTCCAACAATGCTTATTTAGTGGGCCCATCTGGATATTTCTTACTTTTGTACTTGTGGCCAAACAGCTCAATTTTTGTTTCATCTGACATCACATGGACAAAGATAAGACCTTCTGTGGTCAGACGACATGTACATTTAGCTTTTTTGCCACAGTCCCCAGCAATATGTTTGGGGGAGAAAAGGTGAAGCCTTTAATTCCAGGAACACCATCCTACATCAAGCATGGTGGTGATAGTATTATGCTCTGACCTGTTTTGCTGCCAATGGAACAGGTGCTTTATAGAGAGTAAATGGGACAATAAAAAAGGATTACCTCCAAATTCTTCAGGACAACCTAAATTCATCAGCCCGCATGTTGGGTCTTTGGCGGAGTTAGGTGTTCCAACAGGACAATGACCCTAAACACACGTGAAAAGTGGTAAAGGATTGGCTAAATTAGACTAGAATTAAGGTTTTGGAATGGCTATCCCAAACCCTGACTTAAACATGTGGACAATGCTGAAGAAACAAGTCCATGTCAGAATAGATAAACTACACCAATTTTGTCAAGAGGAGTGGTCCAAAATTCAATCAGAACCTTGTAGTGAAACTTGCCAAGGGACATGTAACCAAATATTAACATTGCTGTATGTATACTTTTGACCCAGTAGATTTGTTCACATTTTCAGCAGACCCATAATAAATTCATAAAAGAACCAAACTTCATGAATGTTTTTTGTGACCAATAAGTATGTGCTCCAATCACACTATCACAAAAAAAAATAAGAGTTGTACTAATTATTGGAAACTCAAGACAGCCATACCATTATGTTCATTACAAGTGTATGTCAACTTTTGACCACGACTGTATATAGTATATGTGTACACATTATATCAACATAATGGATATATAATTAATAGTTAATATAATTGGATATTAAGAGTATGTGAAAGTTCGATTGCTACATTGTTTACTTTCGTGACGACCTCCTTAAAGTTTTGTAATCAATCAGACATATCAAGGAGCTAAAGTGGTCCAAACATGGATAAGTGTGGAGAGGGTGTTTTGCATTTTTCCCATCATGCATTGTAATGGATTTAAATGGGTGTAATTTTAAAATTGTAATGATGCTTGGATGTTTTTCATAATATCCACAAAGTTTAGTGAGCAGGTTGTGCTGACGCTTTGTGTTGTTTGCATATTTTTTTGGTGCCATGAATAGGGAAGGTTGTTTGGATTGGGTCATATAAGTGAATGATGTGCTGTTGAATAGGTTCATTTAGCTTACTGACGTGTATTTATAAATGGTTGATTTATATAGGCTAGTAAGGTCAAGTGTTGTACCTGACAAGTTTCGGCTTCCTTGCTTCTGCAGCATGATGAAGGCTGCAGAAGCAAGGTAGCCGAAACTTGTCAGGTACAACACTTTATAAATGAATGATGTGCTGTAATCACTTTAAATCACAATTCATTGTCATTGACCTGACTTATTCACGTTGTCCACAAAATGGCAGCTAGTTTGCAGCACATAAATTGTCAAATATTTACAAATAATTTGGTTACACCTTGCGAGCCAGATCCCTAATCAAACTCATGATATCTTGCAGGCCAAAGTGAAGACGCCTCCTGGCGGTAGTTTGAATACCCCTGGCTTAAAAAGTCCACTTTGGAAATGTTGAATCCCTTAAATTTTGAGAAAAGTGTTTGTAAGGATCCACTCTCCCAAACACATTCACATTTTTCTATGATATTTGGCTTGTATATTTGCCTCTAAAACTTTAAAATACGCCAAAATCTACACAGCTGCATGTAAATAAATAATAGCCTTTGGAGCCTGACCACCATGCAAAAACCCAGAGGTGCCTCTAGATCCCCTGGTTGCAAGTAACCCAGCATTTCTGCCATAACGTGGCTATTTCTCAACCTAACGTAGCTGATGTCATGTTTGTTATTCTTTGGACAAGTGATTCCCTTCCAAAGTGTCAAGACATTAGTGTTTTTGCAGGAAATCATTAAATTTTACTTAACTAAACCAAATGGATTTTACTTACCTCAACTAATGTATGTTTGATTTTCTATTTATGCCAGCGACACATGGTGAGAATGAAACAACAAAAATAAATAATGACAATTACGGTAAAACCCCCGACGGTTATTATTACTAGACATGTCCGATAATATCAGACTGCCGATATTATCAGCCGATAAAGGCTTTAAAATGTAATATCGGAAATTATCGGTATCGGTTTGAACAAGTAAAATTTATGACTTTTTAAAACGTCGCTGTAGGGAGTGGTACACGGACGTAGGAAGAAGTACAGAGCGCCAATAAACCTCCTCGCTTAAATGCTAACATAAGCACAAGGCACACTGTCTTTCTTTATTGGGAAATGTCAAAGCCCAAGCTTAAAGGGGAACATTATCACAATTTCAGAAGGGTTAAAACCAATAAAAATCAGTTCCCAGTGGCTTATTTTATTTTTCGAAGTTTTTTTCAAAATTTTACCCATCATGGAATATCCCGAAAAAAGGCTTTAAAGTGCCTGATTTTCGCTATCTTTAAATCCATCGTCAGTTTTCCTGTGACGTCATTTAGTGATGCCAACATGGCGGATAGCACAGCAAGATATAGCGACATTAGCTCGGATTCAGACTCGGATTTCAGCGGCTTAAGTGATTCAACAGATTACGCATGCATTGTAACGGATGGTTGGAGTATGGAGGCAGATAGCGAAAATAAAATCGAAGAAGAAACTGAAACTATTGAGCGAATAGCTATTGAAGCAATTCGGCGATCGACTTCTAACTAACGATTGAGTGTCGCAGGGTATCCATACATCTCTGTGCCATGTCTGTCGTAGCATCGCCGGTAAAATGTGCAGGAGCAACTTAAATATGTAGATTGGTAAGTGTTTGTTTGGCATTAATTGTGGGTGGAGTGAAAGGCTGGATGCAAATATAGCTACAAATGTACATACAGCCAGCCTAAATAGCATGTTAGCATCGATTAGCTAGCAGTCATGCCGCGACCAAATATGTCTGATTAGCACATAAGTCAATAACAAAAATAAAACTCACCTTTGTGATTTTGTTGACTTTATCGTTGGAAATGCATGTGCTTTGAGTGTCGCAGGGTATCCATACATCTCTGTGCCATGTCTGTCGTAGCATCGCCGGTGAAATGTGCAGACGAGGGACTTTCGGATCTTTTGACACTGGTGCAACTTAAATCCGTCGATTGGTATTTGTTTGTTTGGCATTAAATGGCTGGATGCAAATATAGCTACAAATGAGGCATAACAATGCAATATATACATATAGCAAGCCTAAATAGTATGTTAGCATCGATTAGCATGCCGTGCTAATCAATGCACACTCCACGTGAGACAACTTGGATCTGTCCCTGATCGTGTTGTTACACCCGACAACACACCGACGAGGAAAACAGTCGAAAAAACGGAAAATAACTGAGCTGATTTGACTTGGTCTTTGTAATGTGTTTGAGAAAATGGCGGATTGACTACCTAGGTGATGTCACGTTATGATGTCATCGCCCCGAGAGCGAATAATAGAAAGGCGTTTAATTTGCCAAAATTCACCCATTTAGAGTTCGGAAATCGGTTAAAAAAATATATGGTCCTTTTTCTGCAACATCAAGGTATCAATTGATGCTTACATAGGTCTGGTGATAATGTTCCCCTTTAACATGTACAAACACATTACTGTCTGGATAACTAAGATATTCACATTAAACGTAAAAGCTGTGCTGTCTTAGTACAAACTGATCCATTTATACTCGACAAAAGTTACCTCGCGAGACGTCACATAAAATAGAAGTGAATGAAAGTAAACACCCAACAAAAAAACATTAAAAAACATTCACCAGAAGATAAACATTTAAACACTCAAAATACGATGACTCTTATGGACAGAAACAGTAATTAATGTTTCTTCTGCCTCTAAAGTTTATTGTGTTTCTATTTATTTTAGTTATTTAGAAAAAAATAAAACTTGGTTAAATGATCTTATTATGTGTAGAAGTACTTTTTGAGCACATTGAAAAATACCGAGACAATAATGATAACCGTGATAATTTTGTTTACAGTAGTTATGACATGAAAATTTTATACCGTTACATCCATAGTGACAGGCATTCTTTATCTTTTATTTTACTCATTTATTTATTTGACAGGGACAGTTCATTTAAACATTGCTACCCATAGGTAATCGATGTCAATGTACATAAAACTCCCTGGTTAGGCTTTTAAAGAAAAGTTAGGTCTCTGGTAGGTGGTAGAATGTAGTCAAAGGTTGGGAAAACCTGCCTTAACTTACTAACTGTAGTTAAGACTTAACACTACCTCTGTCAGTTCCATCTAAGTAGTTAAGTTTTAGTTTGTCTGAATTGCTTCAAGATGTAACACTCAAACTCACAAAATCGATTCTCAATGAATGATTTATCAATCATAATTCATATGCAAATGATAAACCTCGGCCTTCTGATGCTTTTTAAGATCACAAGCTTGATGTCCACTTGATGTGAAAGCACTCACTCTGAAAGAACCATAGAATATTCTTGTGTATGTTATTGTTACATTGTTTAAATGCCACATAATTGACAGAATCATAGTCATCCCTACTGCCTTCTTTCACACTGCTTTTATTTCAGCATTTAAATAAATATTTGAAAAAGTCTTCCAAAATCCATAAATCTTCGGCCTCTCCTGTTGTTTGTTTTTCTCTCAGACATGAAGGTGATGCCAAAGTGGTACAATCTGTGGAGAGGATACTGGGCATCTGGCAGGAGAGAAGTGTATATTCTGAAGCACTGATCACTGAGCTAAGAAATAGCTTGGTCAAAGAAGAGTCCCCAGCTGTGACACCTGTGGAGCAAAAAAGTGAGCATGTCCACATTATTTTCCTCAATATCCACAGTAGGGCTGAGTAATATAGCCCAATAGTCATGTCGCTTTATTTTATACAGAGTTTGAAAGTGTTTAACTGTAAGTCAAAACAAACACTTTTATTGGAACAACTGCACAACAAATGTAAAGTGCACGACTAACACAGTGACGGATTATAATTACAGTACAAAAACAATAGTCCATTATTTAGATGAGCTAAACTGCCATATTTTTTTAATCAAGGTGCACTTATAATCCTTTAATTTTCTCAAAAATCGACAGTGCGCCTTATAACCTGTTGCACCGAATGTACATATTCTGGTTGTGCTTACCTAAGACCTCAAAGCAATTCAATTTGGTACATAGTGTAATGATAAGTGTGACCGGTAGATGGCAGTCACACATAAGATACTTGTGAACTGCAGGTTGACGTGCCCTGTTCATTAAATGGCACTAGCAAGTACAGCTAAGAAAGCCCAAAACTTTGATGTTTCATTGAGAGTATAGAACATTGCACACAGCGCTCAATAATCTGTCGAATTGTTATAGTATGACTTTGGTAAACCAAGAAGCCGCACCGCTTGATGGATTGCCGAGGCAATACGCCTCCCGTGATCAGACGTACTGTGCTTCACCATACGGGTATGATTATGGTGGTTCATTAAGAGACATATTATCTGGCGTTTTGTTTCAACATATTTTGCAAAACCAACTTTTCTTACCTATTTGTTCCTGCTGTTGTGTCTTTCGGATCTGGATAAGTCGCGAACCTTTGCGTTTGTCAAAAAGCTTCTTCTTTTTCTCTATCCTCTTGTTGTGGGGCATTCATCCTCCCCTGTGGCCATTTATAATATAAAGTAGTGTACAGTTCTAACATATTTCCCAGTAGACTCGCTATGGGAGCGCTAAAAACTACCGGTACAACAAAGATGACAGGGAGCATCCTGAAGAGACGTTCAGAAAGCGGCTTGAAGATCAGCAATCAATCAATCAATGTTTACTTATATAGCCCTAAATCACTAGTGTCTCAAAGGGCTGCACAAACCACTACGACATCCTCGGTAGGCCCACATAAGGGCAAGGAAAACTCACACCCAGTGGGACGTCGGTGACAATGATGACTATGAGAACCTTGGAGAGGACGAAAGTAATGGATGTCGAGTGGGTCTAACATGATACTGTGAAAGTTCAATCCATAATGGATCCAACACAGTCGCGAGAGTCCAGTCCAAAGCGGATCCAACACAGCAGCGAGAGTCCCGTTCACAGCGGAGCCAGCAGGAAAACATCCCAAGCGGAGGCGGATCAGCAGCGCAGAGATGTTCCCAGCCGATTCACAGGCAAGCAGTACATGGCCACCGGATCGGACAACATGATCTGTAAAACATAATCCATGCAACATTTTACCAAATAACCTGTTATGTAGGAAGTGTTTTGAATGCAGAAAAAAAAAATCATAATAAAGCCCCTTTAATGCACCGGTGTGCTAGTTGTATGAAAATAGACCTGCTCATCGACAGTGCGTCTTAAAATTCGGTGTGCCCTATGGTCCGAAAAATACGGTACTGACTTAGTGTTGTAAATTAATATCTTAAAAAAATTATAACGGATCTAGACCTAACCCATTCCGTCTTGAGCTGGAAAAGATGTTACATTGTATGTCAAATTCTAAATTTGTATTTATTCAAAGATCCAGTTGAGTCCAAAGCAGAGCTCCGGTCCAAAATTGTTGCAGAATTTGTGGTAAGAACATGTTCATCTTTGCCCATCAAATCTACAGTTGATCCATAACTAAACTGAACACATGCTTAAAATGTTGCTGGTTTGACTGGTTTGTCTATTTTCTGTGTTTCTTCAAGCCTCAGGCATTGATAGACCAACTTTCACAACACAAGAAGTCTCTGGAGGAGGTGGACCTCAGAGAAAAACAAGTGGCAGCTATGAGGGTTGACATATGCAGTTCTGACGCGCTCAAGAAACTAAAAGGTCCCTTAATGATACACTTATCTAAGATTCTAAGTTACATCAATTTAACAATTTTTTGATATTTCCACTTGTCATTGGTCCTTATAAGCTTTTGTTTTCTTTGCTAACTTGCAGATAAGGCAGGAGGAAAGAAGTTCTCCAGGGACTTTGAAGAAGGCAGTACACAGTTACAAGAGTTTGTGAAGTTTTTTGACAAACAAAACAAAACGGGGCCTCCTCTCCTGGAAGCTTTGAGCAACGCAGACATCTTCTATGAGATGCAGTACAAAGAGGTCAAGATTGTTGCAAATGTAAGTGTCCTTGTGGAAAATACCTTTTTTTTTCAAGAGTAAACCTTTATACGAAAAATTATAGAGTATCATGTCATAGCTACACTTTATATTTTAACATGTCACCCATGCAAATGCTCTGTATTGGGGTATTGTACTTGTTAAATGCATAGCACTCACAATATTAATATACTGAGTGTCCCAAAAATCTAATTACTTAAAGGCCTACTGAAACCCATTACTACCGACCACGCAGTCTGATAGTTTATATATCAATGATGAAATCTTAATATTGCAACACATGCCAATACGGCCGGTTTAGTTTACTAAATTACAGTTTTAAATTTCCTGCGGACTTTCTTGTTGAAAACGTCGTTATTGTTTGGAGGGGACATATTAGCTCAGCACCACTTAAAGCTAAAAGTCATCTCTTTTCATCGCATAATTACACAGTAATTTGGACATCTGTGTTGCTGAATCTTTTGCAATTTGTTCAATTAATAATGGAGACTATAAAAAACAATGCTGTTGGTGGAAAGTGGTGTATTGCAGCTGTCTTTAGCACCGAGACACAGCCGGTGTTTCTTTGTTTGTTGTGAAGCTTTAACACAGAGCGGTCAAGCGAACATGTTTCTCTACATCAACCAGCATGTTTTTGGATGGGAAAATTGTGAAATTAAGTCGGCTCTTACTGGAGACATCAGTGGATTATGCGTCCTGCAGTAGCTGTCAAAAAAGGCAGCTGTGAGCTTGGCTCCTTGGGTTCTCTCTGAGACACTGGCGTGTTCACCGCAGCCATCCGACTTTGAGGTATGTCTTTACAATCTCACTAAAACACTATGAAAACAATAAGCGGATAAGGGATCTTCCAGAATTATCCTAGTAAATGTGTCTAATTACATCTGAAACACTCACACTGCCACCGCCCGGAGCCGTCGCTTTTTATTTATTTTGTATTTTTTATTTTTTTCTAGTCCTTCACTATCAATATCCTCATCCACAAATCTTTCATCCTCGTTCAAATTAATGGGGAAATTGTCGCTTTCTCAGTCCAAATTGCTCTTACTGCTGGTGGCTCACATTATAAACAATGTGAGGATGTGAGGAGCCCTCACACCGGAGACGTCACGCGCACATACTTCCGGTAAAGGCAAGGCTTTTTCATTAGCGACCAAAAGTTGCAAACTTTATCGTCAATGTTCTTTACTAAATCCTTTCAGCAAAAATATGGCAATATCGCAAAATGATCAAGTATGACACATTGAATGGACCTGCTTTCCACGTTTAAATAAAATAATCTCATTTCAGTAGGCCTTTAAATCATTGTAAACTTTAAAGATTCAAATTTCATGGTGGTGTTCATAAAAATTCAGTGGAAATTATATAAAAAATTCAATTGAGTGGAAAATGTTATTTTATTAAGTTAGAGCCTCTATGGACTGGACTTTTACAATATTATGTTTGACCCACTCCACCTCCATTGCACCGGTCTCCCCTAGAGGATGGTGGTTACCCACATTTGCGGTCCTCTCCAAGGTTTCTCATAGTCATTCTCATCGACGTCCCACTGGGTTATGAGTTTTTCCTTGCCCTTATCTGGGCGCTGAACCGCGGATATCGTTGTGGCTTGTGCAGCCCTTTGAGACACTTGTGATTTAAGGCTATATAAATAAACATTATTTGCGATTAGGTGGCGACTTGTCCAGGGTGTACTCCGCCTTCCGCCCGATTGTAGCCGAGATAGGCTTCAGCGCCCCCCGCGACCCCGAAGAGAATTAGTGGTAGTAAATGGATGGATGGATGGATGATTGATTGATTGATTTGGAAATTGATCCATTTATAGGAAATGTAACAACCTCAATCATCAAATCCTAATTATCTGTACAGTCAACTATTTGGGGTTTTTAACACCCTTAATATGCAAGTGTTACATTATAATAATAATAATACATTACTTAAATCAAATAACTTGTCATGATGAAGGAATGCTGACTTAATCATCACATTTTAATATTCTTTGCTCCTAAAAGCATGGTAAGATGTTAGTTTGTGTTTGTAGTACAACAAAAAACTCCAATTCGTAAATTGTAGGGGTGTCTCGATACGTTATTGACATCAAATATTGGTCCAATATCAACTAAAAAAAAGTTTCTGATTCCGATATAAGAGCTCCAATACATGCAACCCTTGTTTACTCCTGCAAAGCTCGACAACCAGTTAACATCTAAATTTTCTCCAATAAACACACAATTTTGATCTCGTCTTGTATTTTGCTGAAGTCATCTGCTAAAGGTAAACATGGTAGCATGTAGGATATTAGGAGCTTGCAGCTACGTGCCAGCTAAGCAGAAATACTGCACAAGCTAAACCTGTGTAATAAGTGTCTTTAATTTAATAATATTGCAGTCAAAAATATGGAATTTGTCAGTATAAACAAGTATCAAACATTATTATTATTTTTGCATATGACTGAGAGGGACGGTCTTCAAGGCAGAAGTCGATTAAAAAGTGTTCGATAACAAATGTCTGCATCATTCTGCAACATGAGCCTAACATAGTAAACTATTGTGGTCACTCTGTCTCTCTAAAAATACAATTCCCACTTCAACTTAAAGACAGCCTAAGTCCATTCCAAACGGTTAATAATAAATAAGTTAGTCTTTTTCACACCTTCTCTGAGTAATTTTACGTGATCAAGCCTTTTCTAACATTACACATTACAAGGTGTATGATCCCTGCCGTCATCAGATTAATATCGGCATCGGCTAATACACAAGGTTGTAATGTTGTTATCATATCCGAGGTGAAAAGTTTTTATCGGGACACACCTAGTGAATTGCGTACTGACTCTTCGACACAGGGAAGGAAATACCGCAGGAGATTACTGCTTCAAACTGAAATCCATTAACTAACCGCTCTCCATTAGGTTCTTATTTTATTATTGTTGTTGTTGTGCCATACTGTTCAGTGCAGCCAGACGTATGCCCAACAAAAAAACACAAGTAAATATTTTGTTTGTTTACTCTGTATGGAAAGATTTGCAGCCATCTCTCATGAGATAATTTCCTTCTAAGAACTGCAGTGGACTTTTTTGGTCTGGTTTGTGTTTTGCGTTACACATTTTGGGGGAAAACATTGCTCTGTTATGCAAAACCCAAATGTCCACTGGGGAGGACCCTGACTCCCAGGATATATGACAGTGGTGCAAACCAATTTTCTGTGCATAATTTAACCAAATGACTTAGAAAAGTTTTTACATGCACCTCTGACATAACATGACAATTCTAGACTTAAACTGCAGTATTAGTAATTATCAAGGGCAATAATGTTAGCATGTTGATAAAGCTGTTGGTTTGTTGTCCACCCTTTCTTCAAGGCGTATCAGACATTCGCTAACCGAGTGTCCCATCTGAAACGCAAGCTGGACAACCTAAAGGCCACCTTACCAGATCTGGATGAGTCGCCTATTCCTTCACCCTCTGCTGACGCACCGTCTCCAACAGGCTCAGAATCTCCTTTCCGTGACCTAGAGCTGACCAACCCCGATCCAGATATTGATGGCTCTGCTATGGAGGAGGAAGCAGAGCCTCCAGCACCTAGTCCTTTGTCATCTATGGGAGAATCCCCCAAACATGTGTTGAATTTTGGAGAAAATGATAACCGTGAAGTAGAGGACATGGACCTGTCAGACGATGAAATAGTCAGCGGAGGCATTATCGGTGAGTAGTACCATGGCATATTTTTTTTTACATTTTCTAGATGAATATCAAAAAATGCAGTTTTGAAACATACTTAACTTCCCGTGACTTTACAGTGGTACCTTGGTTTCTACCTTTGTCAAGAGATTATGAATTAGTTGGCGTCTGTGTGTCAGTTAGTTAGCAACATAACTCAAAACGTTATAGGTGGATTTTCATGAACTTTTAGGAAATGTCAGAAATTAGATAAGATACAAGTGATTAGATTGTGGATAAAGGAACATTTAACATTACTTTTACCTTTACTGAAATTCAAAGACAGTGATGAGTGGAGGAAAGCGGACGAAAGAGCCACGCGGAGGCTATTTTACTCTAGTGGCTTACTTTCTGTGCTTTGTATATCTTAAACCAGGGGTCGGCAACCTTTACCACTCAAAGAGCCATTTTGACCCGTTTCGAAAAATAAAGAAAACTATGGGAGCCACAAGACTCTTTTGAAATTTAAAATTAAATAACACAGCATACAAAGTTTTTTTTTTGCTTTGTACTATATATTAACCAAGGGTCTCAGACAAGCGGCCCGCACTTATTATTAGTGCGGCCCGCACGTTTTATTTGAATGCCGCTTGACAACCTCCCATTTGCCAACCATCTAAATTTTTCCGGGAAACCACCGAGTCTCAGAGACACAATTCTCTCGACTGTCTGCTGGTTTTCCCCCAAACAACAATAATAAGGGCGTGCCATGATGACAATGCATTTAGCGCCCTCTCCAACCGTAACAAACAGCTTACCAGCCCATTCACATGTTGTATGAGGCTTCTGCAGACACACATAAGCAACTGCAAGGCATACTTGCTCAACAGCCTTACAGGTTACAGTGAGGGTTGTGATATGAACAACTTTAGCACTCTTACTAATATGCACCACACTGTGAAACCACACCAAACAAGAATGACAAACACATTTCGGGAAAACATCCGCACTGTAACACAACATAAACACAACAGAACAAATACCCAGAATCCCATGTATCCCGAACTCTTCCGGGCTACATTATACATCCCCGCTACCACCAAACCCCGCCCCCAACCCCGCCTACCTCAATCGACGCATGGGATTCTGGGTATTTGTTCTGTTGTGTTTATGTTGTGTTACAGTGTGGATGTTCTCCTGAAATGTGTTCGTCATTCTTGTTTGGTGTGGGTTCACAGTGTGGCGCATATTAGTAACGGTGTTAAAGTTGTTTATATCACAACCCTCAGTTTAACCTGTATGGCTGTTGAGCAAGTATGCCTTGCAGCCGCTCGCACGTTGATTTAGCAGCCGCACATTAGATGTGGCGGGCCGGCACTCCGATAGATATTAAAGCGGACGCGACGACATGGTCGAGAGGTCGTTTAAGGCATTGCCGTCACAGCACGCCCTCAAAATAGTTGTCCGGGTGAAAATCTGAGTGTTATACTGGGGAGATTTCTGGAAGAGGCACTGAAATCCGTAAAACCTCCCAGAAAAATAGGGGTGTCAGCAAGTATGCAGCTGAGCCACATCAGAGTGTTCCAAGAGCCGGGGGTTGCCGACACCTGCCTTAAACCAACCCCCCGGCTCCGCAACCCGTGTTAACAGAAAACTTTTAAAATCACAAACTCATTGTAATTAGGGATGGGTACCATTTACATTTCCAATTCCCGATACTTGAGAATCGATACTGTTAATCAACGGTACCAATTTTGGGTATTTTTGTGTGTGTTAATAAATGTTTATTGTGTGATAACAACCTTTATTTTTTTTAATGTAACATTGGAAAATGAGCTGATTATGATAAATGTCTTGTCCAGTTCTTATGCTGTATCTTGTTTTCTTACTAAATTTTAGTCTTATTTGCAATGCAGTTGCACTTCCAAGACATTATTAAACTGCAGTACTGTATAGGTTATCTATGGTATGTTATGTATCTAGGAAGTAGCTTTTTCCATGAAGATAAATGTCTTTTATTGCGCCGTGAAGTGATAATACTGAGGATATTATGCCTATTACACACCAGCTCTTTGATTGTAACATTTATCTTAGTTTTAGTTTTCATTACCAAATTTGGAGGTTTTGAAATGACCAGACGGTTGATTGGCAACACTAAATTGGCCCTAGTGTGTGAATGTGAGTGTGAATGTTGTCTGTCTATCTGTGTTGGCCCTGCGATGAGGTGGAGACTTGTCCAGGGTGTAGCCTGCCTTCCGCCCGATTGTAGCTGAGATAGGCACCAGCGCCCCCCGCGACCCCAAAAAGGGAATAAGCGGTAGAAAATGGATAGATGGATGGATGGATGAAATCGCCATGTAAAATGTCTAATGCTAATGGTAACCTGTTTATGGCAAATCCAATGTAAATAAGTATCATGGAGCACATTTTAGATGAATGGAGCCTTACTTTATGTTCGATCGTTTTTTACCAAGCGTACGGTGTTGATAATTGCAACATCACTTAAAGGGAGTTTGGCTGAGTCCGCCCTGAGTGCTGCTTGAGTGATTGTTTCCTTAAGCCAGTGTTCAGTCTGCAACCGTACGTGATGTCACATGCAACTTAAGTATTGTAATTTGGCACCAAATGATTTTACGTGAATCAATACGCAGTAGTCCCAACCAATTTTCTTAATTACCTGAATTTGAATGATCCCAACTAGAGGTGGGAATCTTTGGCTGCCTGAAGATTTGATTACGATTACAATTCAGCTGTGATTCAATAAAAATTTGATTATTGATGCATCTTAAATATATGTAAATTGATGCAGTTTAACATTTCTTTTTGTTTCACTAAATAAGCGTTTGTCACTTTCAACTTTTAAAAAACAGTGCATTTGTAATAACATATTTCCATCACATTTTTTTAATTCATATAAATGTGTGGAAAAAAATAAAGGAGCTGGTCAAATTTCTCTGTGTGGTGGCTCGCTGCAGTCAGCCAAGTTTTAATACTGTCTGCAACACCTTATTTATAATAAATAATTATTTCCCCCCTTCTCTTATCCCAATTTATCTCTCCCACCTCGATTGTGACAGTTGACAATTGCACACGTCAACGGCATTATTAGTATTACTAGTTGAATGATCAGCGACTATAGGCGTGGCGCAGTGGGGAGAGTGGCCGTGCGCAACCCGAGCGTCCCTGGTTCAAATCCCACCTAGTACCAACCTCGTCACGTCCGTTGTGTCCTGAGCAAGACACTTCACCCTTGCTCCTGATGGGTGCTGGTTGGCGCCTTGCATGGCAGCTCCCTCCATCAGTGTGTGAATGTGTGTGTGAATGGGTAAATGTGGAAGTAGTGTCAAAGCGCTTTGAGTACCTTGAAGGTAGAAAAGCGCTATACAAGTACAACCCATTTATCATTTATTTACAAAAAAAGCCTTCTAACATGGCCAACGGCAATGCATTGTGGGAAATGTAGAAAACTCCAAACCCCTCTATAGACATTGATAACATAAAACGAGACTGTCTGAAGGCCTATTTGCCTGACACTGAGAAATACGCAGTGCACTTGAATGCCTCACCAGTTCATGGAGCGCATACTATGAGCGGAGAATTTTTATTATAGTACATCTTCTCAAAAGACAATAGTAAAGGCAATTCCACTTGGATATAAAGTATTTTAGAGTCATCTGAGTACAGCTTGTGCAAATTTAGTATCCACTTAACATTTGTCAACACATGACCATTGTCTAAATAGATGGTGACATTAGTAAATACCAAGATAATTGTGTCTTGCCTACAGTGTAATATGCTCAACCATGTTGGCAATAGTGTCATGGTCTGCAGAGTTATACTGTAAATCAGGGGTGTCAAACTCAAATGCAGAGTGGGCCAAAATTTTGAACAAATTAACCTTTTAATAGGGACACAAACAAGTTTTGCATTAACT
This sequence comes from Nerophis ophidion, assembly GCF_033978795.1. Lineage (NCBI taxonomy): Eukaryota > Metazoa > Chordata > Actinopteri > Syngnathiformes > Syngnathidae > Nerophis > Nerophis ophidion. The sequence continues at coordinate 22,533,893 of NC_084631.1, read as the reverse complement.
ATTGAACAAGCAAGGCTTATATAACTTTAGTGACATGCAAAATCCAGTTTCAGATAATAATATTAATAATTAAAAAAATATCAATGGCATATCAAATAAAATTTAAATACAAATGTTATGCCTGTTTTTCTATTTGCAATCTTCTGAGGTAAATATCAAATTTTTTCCACAGGCTAATAATACATTTTGAAAATAAAATAACAATAATGAATGAACCAAACATTCAAGCCTTGAAGTAGCAAGAGAAAATGCATGAATAAAACGTTAATTATTGGTCAGTTTGCTGGAAGTTTCCCGGAAGAGTTAGTGCTGCAAGGGTTTCTGGGTATTTATTCTGTTGTGTTACGGTGCGGATGTTTACCCGAAATGTGTTTGTCATTCTTGTTTGGTGTGGGTTCACAGTGTGGCGCATATTTGTAACAGTTCTAAAGTTGTTTATACGGCCACCCTCAGTGTGACCTGTATGGCTGTTGACCAAGTATGCCTGGCATTCACTTGTGTGTGTGTGTGTGTGTGTGTGTGTGTGTGTGTGTGTGTGTGTGTGTGTGTGTGTGTGTGTGTAAAAGCCACAAATATTATGTGACACGCTGCTAGTATGGAGGAAAAGCGGACATGACGACAGGTTGTAGAGAACGCTAAAGGCAGTGCCTTAAATGCACGCCCCCAATATAGTTGTCCAGCTGGAAAATCGGTAGAAATTTGGGAGAACGGTTGCCCCGGGAGATTTTCGGGAGGGGCACTGAATTTCGGGAGTCTACCGGGAAAATTAGGAGGGTTGGCAAGTATGAGTATTAGCGGTGAATGCGGTGTTACAGCGGCACTGACGCTGTATAACACCGGCGGGCCAGCTCTAATGCTAAATTGATATTGCCTCAAGGGCCAAATTAAATTACACGGGCCAGAGTTTGACACCCATGCTGTAAATGCTTTTACACTGGGATCGGTAGTTGATCGAGGTAAACAGCAATTCAGCCTAAAATCCTGGCTATCAATCTTCTGAACTGCGGTCATCCAACTCACCACCCCTGACAACACATGGCAAATAAAACTGTTACTAATTCTGAATCGTCAATCTGCATAATACAAAGTTTGATCCATCATTTTATTACAACACAATGCTGTAGCTTTTCTGAGTTGTTTTTGTTTATTTTACAGTTGACGAGCAAATCAAGGACCCTTCAACATCGGATCCAATCCATCAAACCGATCCCGTTGGTAAAAACACTGAGCCATTCAAAGCAACAGATCAGCTTTCCCCTGATCCATATGCTACACCTGTACCATCTCCGACAAACAGTGTGGAAAGTGTTGACATGAGTAAAATCGGCTCCATCCTCAGCAGTATAAATTCGTCTATGAGTACCACAGGTGAGAATACTGGGGATACAGCAGAATAAAGGTCTTTAAAGTTAAGACTTTATGCTGTCATTTGGGCAGTTTACTTTTATATTGGGCATGGGCATTTGACTAAATTTCCCTGATTATTTAATTGGTTATTTATTTCAAATCTTTGTATTTTCACTATCATTAGCCAAATTAACCAGATTTTAGGTGTCAAGTGTCTCAACAAGGTATCATTAATCAATTAACAAGTTCACACAATCACTAAATTCTTAATAGAAAAATTATTTGATTAGAGGGCATACTTTATACCCTGCCGGACACAAATATTTTGAGGTGTATTGCAAGATCATGTAAAATAATGATAAAACTTAGTGTTGTAAATACGGAATTTGTTTAATTTCATTGTGTGCATATACTTGATGTGGCGACCGTTCACTCTTTTTCTACATTCAGTGATTTCAGACTTAAACAACAACAACAAAAAAATAATAAAGCAACAATGAACTTTAAAAAAAATTAAAAAAGCATTCACTGGGTATGGACATTTTGAATATGAAGTTTCAAGCATTCTGCAACCAATCAAAACAAATATATAGTTCAAAAATTAAATAATAGCATCAGCATGAATGTTAATATGCTATGTTTTGCCCTGTGTGTCAACTCAAGTATGTTCAATATGTTATTTGGCTTAGTGTACAAATCTAGCTCACGGGATAAAGAAAAAAGTAATTATTAAAGTACATAAGGAGACTATTAGGTATTATTAATATGCCGTCACTGTAAACTTAAACATATGGATTCTGTCTGTGAACAAAAGCTCAAAGAGAGTCAACTGAGTAAGAACTAAAGCAGGTAGTTGACCAAATAATTTAGCTGAATGAATTCACTTTGTAAATTTGTTGAACAGAGCCTTGACTATTTGGCATAGTTGTATATATTGCGAAATAATGTCTTCAACCTTCAAAGAAAATGTGTATTTACAGAGATTTACAATTAGTGTGTTCTTCTTTTTAATATAGGACCATCAGTGGCAAGTCCCTCTGCCTCTAGCCCTTATTCACCAGCAGAAACCATACCTACTGTCTCTCAGGATGCCAGTTCTCTGGTTGACATCCTGTCAAAGGTGGACGTGATTCCTGCAGATCTCCTTAGTGCTCTGTCTAAGGTCCAGACACAAGTTAGCCTTGAGGGTGAGATATTTTTAATTATACATCAGCAGCCTTGTTCTATATACTGTTCCAGTGTGAAGTTTACATTATTCCCATCATGGGAATGAAAGCCATTTCAATGTTGGGGCTTAAATGGTTAATTTTATGCATTTTTCGGTTCATTTAATGTTCTCTGTGGGTCAAAAGCCACCCTCACTAATTTTTGGTTAGAAAGTTTCCCTTTGAACAGACACTTATAGTAGCCATTAACAATCTTCTGGCATAATTTTGGCTGGATGTTTTAATAACATATAATGCAGAATTTAGTTTATTCACAATGGTTGTTTTATACTTTTAATGATAGTTTATACGGCTGACGCACTGAAAAAGTCATTTCAGAAGCTTAAATTTAGCTTGTTTTATTCAATTTCAACACTATATTTGCGAATTTTCATTGGGCTTGATGCTCTCCAACACGAACTTCCTTTTTGGACGGCACCCTCAAAGTCCATGGCAAGGTACTGTAAAACGTGCTTCTCAGTAGACGGACAGTGACTCTAATGTTCCAGCTGTTTCCAGTTCATATTAGGTTCTGGGTTGTTTCTGAACATCCAAACCCACTTCCTCATCCTGCTTGAGAGTGCCATTTACCAAACTATGGCAGAGCGATGACAGATCCCAAAAATGTGTAATTGTGTACAACGTAGGGCTATATTCGACTAAGGATTGTCATTGTCAATCTGATTTGTTCTATTTTGCCCATTGTCGACTATTGAGCTCTAGCTGCTCTAGCGGACCACCAATAAGACAATCAAACGTTAAGATCTAAAGGAAGTTAAAAGTCATAACAAGGGTTCTGTGTGTGAACCTGCATAATGATTATTAGCTCGAGCAAGCTTGTAGAAGCTACACCCCGTCGCTAGTGTGTTCAATAAGGGTTGTCTCATCCCGAGGTGCCCAGCTTCCCCCATCATGGAGCATCTTCCCAAGACGCCCACCGTTCGCAGGGGGACTCAGATACTTAACTCACCTCTCTCCCACAGAGGGATTTTAATGTCTGACAATTCAACTGTGAAGATGATTGCCAAATGAAGCTCCTCTGAATCAAATTGTCAAAGAGTCGACTATTATAAGACACCCCTATTACAATTGTTTGTTTGTTTATCTGCATTTGTTTAGAAATTGCTCCTTTGGTAAATAATCACCCAACCTGTGTAAGGTTCTAATTATCGTTCTTAGATCATCACTGACTTCCGATGTGTAGTCAAACTAATTTTTGTATGCCGCCAGGGTCACTATCAGCTGCGGTCAGCCATGGTCATGAACAAGAAGTTAATAGAGCTTATCAAGACATTCTGAAACCCTCCCACCACCTCTTATAAGATTTAGCTGAGTGTATATTATTTGAGCATATATGTATAATTTGACGCTGTGTAAATTAGAGAAAATCCAAGTACTGAGTTCTTGTTTTTAAAAATCCATTAGAATTATGATGGCTTTCTCCTGGGAAATTAACAATTCAAATGCATTTTTTTAAGTGCCTGAAATTAACAGGACATTTAAGCCCATGATGAGTGTATGTAGAGTGTGTCCTGAATGTATTCATGGTGTTTAATTTGTCCACATTTTGTTGTGTTACAGCCTTATTCAAAAATGGGTACATTTTTCCCCCCAATCTACAGACAATCCATGAAAAATGTATTTTCTGTAATTCTCTACTAATGTATTAAAAATTTAAAGAAGTAAGAAATCTCCCTTATGTAAGGATTCACAGCCTTTGCCGTGAACCTCAAAATTGAGTGCAGGTGACTGATTATCCTTGAGATGTTGCAACAGCTTCAACACAGTCCTTGTATGGTGAATGCAGTCGATTTGGAAAAGCACAGTCATGTCTACATAAAGTCCCAGAATGCATATCAGAAAAAATAAAATATGAAGTCAAAGGAAGTGTTTGTAGACCTCCGAGACAGGATTGTCTCCAGGCAAAAATCTGAGGAAGGATATACAAAAAAATGTGCTGGTTCTAATAAGCACTGTGGCCTCCATCATCCATTATAGGAACAAGTGCAGAATCATCAAGATTATTGTAAGAACTTACTGACTGTTTAAACTATGCAATTAAGCATGACAGGCCTTAGTCTGGGACATGACCAAGAACCTTCTAGTCACTGATGGAGCTAAAGCGTGTGTTGATGGCTATAGAACAACTACATTTGCAGCAATACACCAGTCAGGCTCGTATGGTATAGTGGCCAGACGGTTTGTCAAAAGCCACCCGAAGGACTCTCAAACCATCACAACATTTTTGGTGGGATTTGACAAATATTGAACACTTTGAATAACAGGTGAAATGTTTGGAGGAAACCATGCTCCACTCATCAAACAGTGAAGTGTACATACATGCAGACTTGTCTCAGGATACAGGGAAAGATGAATACAGCAATGTACTTAGACATTCTAGATGAAAAAAATACTCCTTTACCTAAGACTGGGGCAGTAATTTATTTTTCAGCAGGACAACAATTCTAAGTACACAGACATAATATCAAAGAAGTATCTTCAGGACAACTCAGTGAATGCCCTTGAGTGGCCTGACCAGAGCCCTGCCTTGAATTCGAAGCCTATTGAACAACTCTTGAGAGATTTGGAAATGTCTGTGCACTGATGCTTCCCATTCAACCTGATGGAATTTGAGAAGTGCTTCAAAGAGGAATGGACGAAACTGCTCAAAGATATGTGCGCCAAGCTTGTGGCACCATTTGCAAAAAGACATGAGGCTGTAATTCCTTGAAAAGGAGCATCAATAGCATAATGGGTTAATGCTGTGAATACAATACAAAAGTAAGGAAAAGTGAAGTCCTGTGAGCACTTCTGACTGTTCTTGTATTTGTCTGTTTTGTATACTTATTTATTCATAATTCTGTATCTTTCTTCAATCAGGCATCACTTCTCTTCTGAACAGCTCTGCTCCAAATGTCCCGGCCGAGTCCTCCAAAACAGACAAGACTCCTCCCTCTTCCTCATTTACTACAGCTTCAGCAGCTCCCACTGAAAGTGCACCCGCCTCCTCTGCTACACTTGTGCCTTCATCATCATCTAACGCCAGTGTCGAGCAGCGTACAGGCTCCCTGGTGCCTGCTCAGAACGAGCCACTATCTGCCCCGATGCAGGGTGTCCACATAGACAAAGAAATGGAAGCAACAAAAACAGACAGTTTGGAATCTAAAATTCACAACTTCCTGCAAGGCAATCCTGCTTTTAATAACTTTGACCTTAGTTTCACTGTGAATACACCTCAGAGGGTGGATAGCCTGAGCCCAGGAACAGGAACAGACACACAGGATGGGACCCCAGTGCGGGATGAGGGGGGAGGCACCCCAACCCAGGATGAGGTTATGGACATGCCAGTAGGGCCAAAAAGTGTTGGGCCAACATCCAAAGCCGGCCAGAACAATCTCCTACAGAACCCAGAGACCAGCAAATTGCACTTGCAGGCAATTGTAGGTCAGAACGGGCAGGGGTATCAACCATACCCATATGGAGACAAGAATATGACAGAACCTATTGCACAATTCCAACCAATTTCCACTCAAGGTGGAGGTCCAGGCAGCATAGGTAATGCAAAGACCTTTGAGGGCATGGCTGACGGAGGTTGGTATAGTAAGACATACTCTGAGGGGGGTTTCCAGCAACCCACAGGTTACAATGTGACAATGCCTGCTCAAAACCAGACATCAGGTGTGTTTGATTTCCAAGCAAAACAAACTCAGGAACCTCAAGGGTTTACTCCTCAGCAAACTTCTTCAGATTTCTTTAGGATCCACCTTCCCCCTGTTCCTAAGTTACCACCCCCTCCGAGGGTCTTTGATCAACCACCTTCGGGGACCAACCATCCAATGGCACACACAGAGAAGCCGGCAGCACCCCAAACAAACTTTGGGGAATTGCTTCAGAACAGAGGTTTACCTGGGATGGTGGTCCAAGACCATGGACCCAAGTCTATGTTTCATACAGATGAAACATTGTATGGCAACCCTGAGGACCAAAATCCTCCTCAAGACAACATGCACTACCCAGAAAACCACGAGCATTATCATGAAGACGCCCACCTACACCGCGGTCCTCGATTCCAGAACAGCCCATACAGCCCACAAGATGCTCCTTTCTTTCAACGGGGTGGCCTTAGACCTCATCCCCCCAGAATCAGGGGACACCTGACTCCCCCTCACACACCCTCACAGGATGCTTTTTACAACCAGGATTTCCAGAGACCGAGCCCCCCTCGTCCTCATAATGCGCCACGAAGGCCACCCCCTCCACCCCGTTTTGAAATGCGCCCCCCTGGCTTGCGACCTCCACCTCATCCCCCACACCCAGCACACCTGTTCCCTAGGGGCCCTCCTCGTGTGCCTTTTCCCCGTTTTCATGGTCCCGAACCGAGATTGAGAGGCAAGCGTTTAGTACCCATGGGAGGGTTGAATCCTGGTCCCATGTTTGCTCCAAAAAGACCATTCCCACCCCCACGGTACTAACTGTTCAAGTATTTCAGACAAACCGCTACAAAAGGTCCAGTCACTGGCATGGGTGATCACTGACTTAAGAGGGCGCCCATTAGTGCTGCATTAGAGGCGATTATAATAAGAAACAACACAAAAACTATATCTAAAATGGAAAACTCATCAAGAATCAAGAAATAATGGAAGAGAATAGACCTCACCAGGAAGGAATCCAGATGCTCCCAGGAGGCTCCGGAGGAAAAGACAGAAGATTAAAGAAAAAAAGAGGTGCATATTTACTTACATCTTTCACTTTTTTTATTCCCAGGTTGAAGCTTTTCAGTAAATATGTAATTAATCGTCAGTTTGATACAGTTCACATTGTGTGCATGGTATGTGCATGTGGTCAAATGTCTTTAGCTAGCCTAAAAAGTATCAAAAGGAATTATTTTATGCTTAATGTCAGCTGTTATTTTAGTTTTGTTAGCAGTTTCTTACTGGCCATTTTCCCACCGACAAAATATCTCCTTAATGAATATACCGTATTTTTTTTTGTTTTGTGTACAATTTATATTTCTTCTGAAGACACGGTAGTATGATTGACAGTAAGTTAAGACTCTAAAATCTAGATTTGAAGTCATGGTCTCTTCACTAGTACGGACCTTCGCCTTGGCAATAGGTCTATAGAAATTTCTTTCAGCCTCCCGCCCATTGCAGAAGCAGTCAATTTTTTGGAAGAGGAAGGAAGAGGCTTCAGTTTCATTTATTTGTACTAATAAAAGTTGGATTTTCAAAAAATCTGTGTTGTTTCTGCATCACCCTCATTCTTGAGGTGCCTTTCACCATTGAGATCGCCAACATCCCAGCAACAAAAGCATTTAAATATGTCCAAGCAATAATTTAACAAATAAGCATACCACAAAAAGTAAGAATTTGCGTTTGGTGGATTGAGTCTTTGTTGTTACAGTACTGCAGGGCCGTAAATCTTGGATAGAAATCCTTTAGAATTTGTAAGGAACATGGAGCAGAGCGGAGAATGTGGGCCTATGAAAAATCCACGAAATCTTCTCTGCCAGTTCCGAACACCATATTCTGTCATTGACAATCGTTTAGTGGATTGGATGATGGAAGTTTTGAAGAAGCAAGGCACATTGGGGACATTTTACAATTTATTGATGGAACAAACTGGATCCTTGGAAAAACCATACACAGCCGGAACTGCCTGGCATGTCCCCATGCTGGTCTCAAGCCTGGTCACATACTGCTGTGTGGGATGGCACCACAATCTTCTACTAGCATTTGTTGCAAGTCAGTTAATTTGGCTGTATTGTCACTCTTTGTGGAATGCCTAATCTGATCCCACAAGTGTTCAATGAGGTTGAGCTCAGAACTGCTGGCAAGTCAATCTATCCTCGAATTTCTGACAATCCGTTTTCTGTGGGGGCAAGTGTTTGTCGTCTTGAAGGATAGAGTTTGTTCCCAGACTGAATACAGTGGGGCAAAAAAGTATTTAGTTAGCCACAGATTGTGCAAGTTCTCCCACTTAAAATGATGACAGAGGTCTGTAATTTTCATCATAAGTACACTTCAACTGTGAGAGACAGAATGTGAAAAAAAATCCAGGAATTCAAATTGTAGGAATTTTAAAGAATTTATTTGTGTATTATGGTAGAAAACAAGTATTTGGTCTCTTCAAACAAGGAAGATCTCTGGCTCTCACAGACCTGCATCTTCTTCTTTAAGAAGCTCTTCTGTCCTCCACTCGTTACCTGTAATAATGGCAATTGTTTGAACTCGTTGTCTGTATAAAAGACACCTGTCCACAGCCTCAAACAGTCAAGACTTTAAACTCCACTATGGCGAAGACCAAAGAGCTGTCGAAGGACACCAGGAAAAGAATTGTAGACCTGCACCAGACTGGGAAGAGTGAATCTACAATAGGCAAGCAGCTAGGTGTGAAAAAATCAATTGTGGGAGCAATTATCAGAAAATGGAAGACATACAAGACCACTAATAATCTCCCTCGATCTGGGGCTCCACGCAAGATCTCATCCCGTGGGGTTTAAAAATGATCATGAGAACGGTGAGCAAAAATCCCAGAACCACATGGGGTGACCTGGTGAATGACCTGCAGAGAGCTGGGACCAAAGTAACAAAGGTTACCATCAGTAACATACTACGCCGACAGGGAATCAAATCCTGCAGTTCCAGACGTGTCCTCCTGCTTAAGCCAGTGCATGTCCAGGCCTGTCTGAAGTTTGCCAGAGAGCACATGGATGATACAGCAGAGGATTGGGAGAATGTCATATGGCCAGATGAAACCAAAATACAACTTTTTGGTATAAACTCAACTCGTCATGTTTGGAGGAAGAAGAATACTGAGTTGCAGCCCAAGAACACCACACCTACTGTGAAGCATGGGGGTGGAAACATCATGCTTTGGGGCTGTTTTTCTGCTAAGGGGACAGGACGACTGATCCGCGTTAAGTAAGGAATGAATGGGGCCATGTATCGGCAGATTTTGAGCCAAAACCTTCCATCAGTGAGAGCTTTGAATGGTTGACCAAATACTTATTTTCCACCATAATTTACAAATTATTTAAAATTCCTACAATGTGAATTCCTGGATTTTTTTTTTTTTGTCACATTCTATCTCTCATAGTTGAAGTGTACCTATGATAAAAATTACAGACCTCTGTCATAATTTTAAGTCAGTGGAAGAACTTTCACAAAAGGTGGCTGACTAAATACTTTTTTGCCCCACTGTATATGGGAGTGCCACTTTACGCCAAATCACATCTTGATATCTCTGAATTGAGATTGACTCCGATAATGTCATGCCTAATTTTTGCATTGAGGGAGCTACTGCCTCCACCAAAACATGTTTACTTTAGCTGCAGCAATCAGACCAGTGTTCTCTGCTTCTTCCCCTCACTTTGGTCGTAGGATCCATCTGCTCTAGTCAGAATCTGGACTCATCGCTCTAAATAACATATGGTTCCAATGTGTTTGTTGCCGAACCTAACACAAACAGAACTGACAGTTATAGGTAATCATGGCAGCCGTATTAGACCAAAGATTGTCTGCGTGCAGTCATTTCCGGATTGTCTGGGAACAGAGTCGTCAACCATATCTTGCAAATTTGTAGAAGACAACTTAACAAAGTGACAGACTCTTTTTGGAAGTGTAACTGCCCACTTTGTGGCCTTTTTATGAAATTCCACTGTAACGGAACTTTGCTGTCGCTTTAAAGATAACTCTACGGCTTATTTGAAACAATGGTGCACCTGGTTTTGCGTAACGCTATCTGAAAGTTACCTGATCACCCAGGCTCTATCCAGATCAGTCAAATGTGCCTTTGTTATTCTTGGAGCAAACACCTACTGACCACTGAAGCAGGGCCCATGTTCACTATCAGGTGCCTAATTGGCAGCCCTTAGGGGTACTACAACCCCTTGGAAAATACTGGAATCACCAGTCTTGAAGGACGTTCATTCAGTTGTTTAACTTCGTGGGAAAAAAGCAGATAACAGTCGTGACCCACAACTATGGTCTTTTCAAATGGAAACTCCAAAACAAATCAAGATAACAATTTGTGGTAGTCTATAAAAGTTAACTTTCTCAATCAAGCAGAGTGAAACTTTGAAATAACCCTGCAAATTTTAATTTCCAAAGATACAATTTTCATTTTCATATTAAATCCGTTCAATAGTCTGTAGTTGAAGGAGTGTTTACACTTTGGAGAGCTGTTGCACCTGTTGGATTGACATGCATTATAGCTCCAACACAAGAGATGTCAATTGAAACAAAGAGGATTATCAAACTTCAAGAAGGTGGATCATTGTCCACAGTCAGCTGTCTAAAATCTGGACCAAGTACAAACATGGGACGGTTGTAAAAGACAAGCAAACTTGTAGACCAAGGAAACCATCGACTCAAGACGGAAACCTGAATATGTTTTGAAAATGCAAAGCAAATCAAATGAAGAGACAATAGGCTGAAACTGGAGTCACCGTATGTGACTGAACTGTAAGAAACCGCCAGAAGAAAATTGGATTTAAATACAGAAAAGCTTAATGAAAGCCGTCATTAACATCTTTTTTAATTTTCCTGAAGGAATCAATAAATTACTATCTATCTAAACAGAAAAAAACAAGGTCACAATGAGCTAAAGAAAAGCCATCATGGACTATGACTGAAAGTCATATTAAGTGATGAATCGCAACACTGCATTGAACAAGGTGATCATGCTGGAACTTTTGTTTGGTGCCGTTCCAATCAGCTTTAGAAAGACGACTGCCAGAAGAAAATATGCTAATGTCTTCAGTAATTGATGATACAGGGCAGCATGTTAGGTATTAAGACTGGGGATGCGGCTGTCATTACATCTTTATTGAATGCACACGTTTACATTGACATTATAGACATGCTGATTAGGGACAAAAACATCATTTTTCAATACATCTGTTCAAAAAACTGTTCAAACTTTACCTGAAGAAAGAAAATGTCATAGCCTGCAAATAGTCCGGATGTCAATCCAATTGAAAAACTGGTGGAAATTGAAGAAAATGGTCCATGACAAGAGTCCAGCCTGCAAGTCTGATCTGACAACAGCAATCAGAGCAAGATTGTTGAAGAGTACTGTTCGTCATGCCTCAGAGACCGCAAGCTGTGATAAAAAAAGCCAGAGGTGGTGCAACAAAGTACTAGTTTCTTTTTTGTTTTCAAATATTCAATTTTTTTTTTCCTTAAATTTAAGCAATTCCGTTTTTTTTTTTTTACTCTGTTCGATTTAAAAATGAAACTGTTGCGGACTACGACGGTTTATTTTCTTAATTTCTTTTAAAGCCAGAAAGTTGCCATTGGAAATTACTTTAGTTTCGTGTCATGGCTGATTTTTTTTTTTTTTTCTTCGACAAATTTAAACCTCTAAATGAACATCCTCCAAGTCTGGTGATTCCATCATTTTTGCAAGCTGCTTTAATTCCTTTGAAACAAAGTATATTAAAAAGTAGGCCTGCCAATGTTAACGCTTTAACTCGTGTGATTAATTACAAAACATTAATGCAGTGAACATGTATGAATGAAAATTAATCACCGAGAAGCATTGTTCCAACACCAGATGTTTTACTTTCTCTTTTTTTTACCATTGTGATAAAAAAAATTAAAAAAAATGCATGAAAATAAAGTTCCAATTTTTTAACTTTGAAAACATTAAAGGATGGACTTACATTGAGCTTTAAAAGAGGTTAAATCAACTTTTCTAAAAAGTCCAACCTCCAAAGAGTTCTGCTTCCATTTCAACCACTCCAATAAATATTTAACTAAACAAAACATTTGACATTGCCTGGCTAAAGTGCATCATTACTCAAATCAAATAATAGAAAAAGTATTTTGGGGCCATCCTTAAATACCCTTTTAAATTTCGTTTGGATTTGCATACGATTAATATGAGACTTAAAAATAGGCCAATATTTAATGCATGGTACATGAATTTAAAAACAATATAAGTCTCCAATTTACTAGATGACATTTTCGACCTATTTAAATGCTCCTAACTTGCTCACTATTATTAAAAAAATACAAATGGTTCCTGTTTGACAGTATGTACGATTCCCTTGTTGCATGTGTGACGAAGAAAACTCACTATGTCACTTTAAGAGTCGGCCTATTTTATTTATAGACGTAGGGCTTAAACACGAACAGCGCAACAAAGCTGCACTTTGGGACAATTTAGCGCCATGTGTATTTTGTTACATTCTGGAGCACAGTGTTCATGAAACACTTAACACTCCCACTCATTCTGTCATTGATTAAGCCACTAATTGAACAGGCCAAACTGACCAGTCGTAAAATGCAACCTCTAAAAAATCTATGTAATCGCCAGTCTTAAGAGGATGTACATTTAGTTGGAGAAAAATGCGGATAACAGACACGACACAAATTTATAGTCATTTCAAATGGCAACTTTCTGACTTTAAATAACACCAAAGTACAAACCCTGTTTCCATATGAGTTGGGAAATTGTGTTAGATGTAAATATAAACAGAAAACAATGATTTGCAAATCCTTTTCAACCCATACTCAATTGAATGTGGTACACAGACAAGATATTTGATGTTAAAACTCATAAACATTTTTTTTTGTTGCAAATAATTAACTTAGAATTTCATGGCTGCAACACGTGCCAAAGTAATTGGGAAAGGACATGTTCACCACTCTGTTACATCACTTATTCTTTTAACAACACTCAATAAACATTTGGGAACTGAGGAAACTAATTGTTGAAGCTTTGAAAGTGGAATTCTTTCCCATTCTTGTTTAATGTAGACCTTCAGTCGTTCAACAGTCCGGGATCTCCGCTGTCGTATTTTACGTTTCATAATGCGCCACACATTCTCGATGGGAGACAGGTCTGGACTGCAGGCGGGCCAGGAAAGTACCTGCACTCTTTTTTTTACAAAGCCACGCTGTTGTAACACTTGTCTTACTGAAATAAGCAGGGGTGTCCATGATAACGTTGCTTGGATGACAACATATGTTGTTACAAAACCTGTATGGACCTTTCAGCATTAATGGTGCCTTCACAGATGTGTAAGTTACCCATGCCTAGGACACTAATACACCCCCATACCATCACAGATGCTGGCTTTTGAACTTTGCGCCTATAACAATCCGAATAGTTATTTTCCTCTTTGTTCTGGAGGACACCACATCCTCTGTTTCCAAATATAATTTGAAATGTGGACTCGTCAGATCACAGAACATCCTTCCACTTTGCATCAGTCCATCATAGAGGAGCTCGGGCCCGGCTTGCAGCGTTCCTTGGTGTTGTTGATAAATGGGTTTGGCTTTGCCTAGTAGAGTTTTAACTTGCACTTACAGATGTAGCGACCAACTGTAGTTACTGACAGTGGTTTTATGAAGTGTTCCTGAGCCCATGTGGTGATATCCTTTGATGCAGTACCGCCTGAGGGATCAAAAGTCCGTAATATCATCGCTTACGTGCAGTGATTTCTCCAGATTCTCTGAACTTTTTGATGATTTTACGGACCGTAGATGGTAAAATCCCTAAATTCCTTGCAATAGCTTGTTGAGAAATGTTGTTCTAAAACTGTTCGACAGTTTGCTTTCTACATTTTTATTTAGCTTTCCTATATTTAAATCCCATTTTCTATCGGCGATTTCTTACAGTTGAGTCCAGTTTCCGTCCAGTTTTTTTTCATTTGTTTTGCTGTGTGTTTTCTGTCTTCAAGACATACTTCTTTTAGTTTCCAATCTTGATGCTTTGATGTTTTCCTCAGTCTACCAGTTTGCTTGCCTTTTACAACGTTGTTTGTACTTGGTCCGGATTTTAGACAGCTGACTGAGAACAATTAATATATTTTGCAAATTTCCATGCTGATCGATCTTCTTGAAGAGGTTTGATAATCCTCTCCTTTGTTTCAATTGACATATCTTGTGTTGGAGCCATGATTCATGTCAATCCACCTGGTGCAACAGCTCTCCAAGGTGTAAACACAAATTTTTAAACATAGATATTTATTTTGATACAGCTGTTCGCTGGTGATTCCATATTTTTTCAATTCTGATTGATCTAGAAATGAAACGGTTACTTACTACTACAATTATTCTTGATTTATTTGAGTTTTTCTGAAAACCAAAAAGTTATAGTTTTGTGCCATGTCTGTTATCTTTTTTCCCCCTTTAAAATTTAACAACTAAAATGAACATTCTCCAAGTCTGGTGATTTAATATTTTTCTCCCAAGGGTTGGAGATGACTGTTTGGATTCATTCAAAAATATATTAAAACTAAGTCAACCTTTCAATGAATGTGATTACATTGCATTCGATTAATCTTGCATTTAATATTTGCAGCACATGCTACTTTACCTTAAGTGTGGATGCACACGCCAGTGCAAAGATGAGTGAGGAGACATCTATTGGTGTCATTGCTAAAAATTTTCACTTCATAATACACCCAGACGGCATTTTAGATTAACCTGTGAGCAAGTTTTGAACAAATAAATTACGTGCATTGAAGTAAAATTTTGGAAAAAAATGTTCCCATATGACATTCTCACAATTTTTTTTAAGTTAATTAAAATTATGCTAGCAAGTCATTTACTAAGATTAATCGTGATTAATCAAAATGCAGAAGTCAGATTAATCTAATTAAAACAAAAATATTATCGTTTGACAGCACAAATTAAAATGTGTATAATGGCCATTTCCCTGAATTGGTGCCGTTTGCTTGTTGTAACTCAAAATACAATTTAAATTTTCTTGTTTTAACTTTATATCATGCAAACCCATGATGTGTTTTGGCCAATTTTGAACAAGGTTCCTAAGCAAAATATGATTTTGATTGAAAATAATGAGCGACTTTTTAACATAAAAAATTGAAAAATACATACAATAAAGCCCTATGTAATGTATACTAATAGCACAAAATAAATAATATTCAGGTTACATAACTTGGTGGAGACTTTTTATGAATTAGAATAATAGTTTAATTAATACATTATTAATATCATGCAATTGTATTTGTGTAAATATATTTATATGAAAAATGTATACATGTTATTGTATTGTAATATATTGATATTAACATTTCACATGTATTTTGTAACAATAACAAAAACCTACTCAATATATTGGAAAAATAAATTAGTAAAAATCTTGCCTTCACTTTGCTTGTAAAGAATCTGACTGATGCAACTTTCTTGTAGACTACTGAGACTTGAGATATATTCCACATTTTTCAAAGGGGGTAACGTGTCAGCGTCTTGGGACAGAGTAAAGAAAACGGTAACCAAAGATAACTTTTTTTTTTCTTTGAAAAATTTAAAAGTGTACTTAGGATAACTATTTACAACTATGTGTATATATATACTGTACATATATATATATATATATATATATATATATACAATACTGGCAAAAAATTTGGACACCTTCTCATTTCAATGCCTTTTATTTATTTTCATGACTATTTACATTGTAGATAGTCACTGAAGGCATCAAAACTACGACACCTGTGAAGTGAAAACCATTTCAGGTGACTACCTCTTGAAGCTCATCGAGAGAATGCCAAGAGTGTGAGAAGCAGTAATCAGAGCAAAGGGTGGCTATTTTGAAGAAACTCGTATCTAAAACATGTTTTCAGTTATTTCACCTTTTTTCTGTTAAGTACATAACGCCACATGTGTCCATTCATAGTTTTGATGCCTTCAGTGACAATCTACAATGTAAATAGCCATGAAAATAAAGAAAATGCATTGAAATGAGAAGGTTTGGCCCAACTTTTGGCCCGTACTGTTTATATATGTATATAAGTATATATATATATATATATATATATATATATATATATATATATATATATATATATATATATATATATATATATATATATATATATACACATACGTATGTATGTGTGGGAAAAATCACAAGACTACTTCATCTCTACAGAACTGTTTCATGAGGGGTTCCCTCAATCATCAGAGGGAACCCCTCATGAAACAGTTCTGTAGAGATGAAGTAGTCTTGTGATTTTTCCCACACATACATATTGCGCTCTACCACGGTATCGAGCATTATTCTCTGGATAATCCAATCAAGACAGAAAAAAAGAAGCCTTTTTTTGTTGTTGTTGTTGATATATGCATATTAGTTCTCGCTATTAGCCTGTTCTAGTTTTTATTTTTATTTATTATCTTTCTATTTTTCTTTTTTTAAAATACACTGTAGCACTTTGTGGTTGTTTACTAAATGTAAAGTGCTTTTTACAAACACAATCTATTATTATTATAATTCATTTCAAATTCTTAAAAATTATATATATATATTTTTTTTTTTTTTAATATTATATTATTATATTTATTTATATTATATATTATTTTAAATCCTTAAAATTATATATATATAAATGTTTATATTATTATAATTATTTATATTATATTATATATTATTTCAAATCCTTAAAAATGATATATATATCCATCCATCCATTTTCTACCGCTTATTCCCTTTTGGGGTCGCGGGGGGCGCTGGCGCCTATCTCAGCTACAATCGGGCGGAAGGTTATATATATATATCATTTTTAAGGATTTGAAATTAATTATAATAATAATAGATTGTATTTGTAAAAAGCACTTTACATTGAGTAAACAACCTCAAAGTTCTACAGTGTATTTTAAAAAAAGAAAAATAGAAAGATAATAAATAAAAATAAAAACTAGAACAGGCTAATAGCTAAAACTAGTATGCATATATCAGAAAAAAAAAAGGCTTCTTTTTTTTTTTTTTTTAAAGAAGGGTTTTTAAGCCTTTTTTTAATAAGCATCCACAGTCTGTGGTGCCCTCAGGTGGTCAGGTAGAGCGTCCCACATACTGGAAGCGGCGGAGCAGAAAGCCCAGTCTCCCATTGTTCGTAACTTTGTCCTCTGAGGTCGGGGGAGGTTAGTTCGCCTGTTCGGAGCAGAGGTTTCGTGTGGATTATATTTCATGATGTCCAATTTGGAGAATTGGGGAGAGGCAAATATTTTTACATTGTCCGAAATACTTTAAATTAATCTTTTGAATCATATTTATTAGAATATAACAGACAATATTGTTTTGTATATTGTACAGGATTGCTTATTATTTGTTATTGGATACTAGTCTGTTTATTTCAATTGTTAGTTTTTTCCTTTATTACTTATTGTATTGTTTATTTCACCCCATATTTTTTCCCACTACCGCACCTTCAGATGGAGTCTTTAATATCGTTATATGCAAATATAATGACAATAAAGTCCATTCTACTCTATTCTAGAAAAAAGTGTATTCAAAAAAAAAAAATAAAGGAATTTTTGATTAGTTCCAAATTGCGATCAGATGAAATAGAAAAATGTACTTTGATAATGACAGAATGCATTCAGATGAAGATTTGCAGTAGAACACAGCAAACCCTGCACTAAGTCCTCCATTAGGATTCTAAGGTCCAAGTCAATCTTATTTCAATAACGCCATGAACCCCGCATGACCAAGCACTTGGCGACAGAGGCGGGGAAAAAAAAACCTCGGGAAAGGAACCTCAAACAGAACTCTGCGGGGTGGCCGTCTGTCTCCACCAATTGGGTTGGGATAGAGAGGAAATGTCGGATAATCATTCTTGGTATTGTTTGAAGGTTAATTTGGATGTCTTAATGTGCTGCAAAAAGAATGATAACACTCCGCACGCTTTGTCAGTAAGAACTTAGTGCCTTCATAAAGAACAAATCGGACTTGTAGGTGAGGAATAATATCAGCTTGATTCTGTCTGGCATCGCTCCATTTGATCCTGCTGAATACTTCTTTCCTGTTTCATCAGCTTGCCTTCCCTCCTGGTTTCATCCTTCAGAGGCCCGCAGGCTCCGCTTTGAAGTGTCACACGTGATGGGAACCTTTTGGGGGAACCGCTTCACTGATGCAGGTGTGTGTGTTTGACACAATGGCGGCGCGTCTCTTTCCAGCCTTCATCTTATTGCGTCATAATCGGTCAGCATTTTAATACAAAGTGAAATTGATGTTTTTGTGTGTTTAGGGCAGGGGTGTCCAAAGTTTTTCCACTGAGGGGCACACATGGAAAAATTAAAGCATGCGGGGGCCATTTCGATTTTTTTCATTTTCAAACCTTAACAATTTTTTTTTTTTTTTTTTTTTTACCTATAGGGTTTCCAGGGACCATAAAGGGCCTTAGTTATTCAAATGTTAAAAATAATTCAATTTTTTTTTTGTTATTTTTTAATTAACGCTTACAGTAAATCTCAATATCAACTTTTTTTTTTTTAAAGGTTTTTTGGCTTTTCTGTCAAAAACAACTTTGTTTTTCATAGTAAAACTGAAATATGCAGTATTTAGTCATTAGAGCCCTAAAAGATCAACCAATGAATTTAATTCTTTAATATTTTTGAGTAATCACAGATAAAAGATAATTAAAATACCACTAAATATATTTGGGATCCAAAACGTTCCCCACTCATAAAGTGATCCATTTTTATTAGTTTTTTTTTTTTTTTACTTTCAACACTTACGTTACGAGATGAACTTCAGATATATCTGTCAATTTTACGTTTAAACTATTATTTTGTTTGTTTTATGCTGTTTTGTCGAAGAAAACTTTGTTTTTATATGGCACCTACTCAATATGTGCAATATTCACCACATAAAACATTTTAAAGTGAAATATCTGACTAATTGGAGTTAGAAAATAATTCATTATAACATGGATTTTTTTGTCAATTTTTTGTCAAGACGTCTTCAGATTGTTTTCTTTGTTTAAAAATAGAACAAGCACATTCTGAAATTGTACAAATCATAAGGTTGTTGGGGGGTTTTTTAAACTTACATGTTGCGGGTAATAGTTTTCTGTCTTTATATGTTATTTATACTTTCTGAATCAATTATGTGATAATGTTCATCAGTCAACTCATTGGTGTTCATTTTCAATCCATCAAAATATAAAAATATTATATCAAAATCAAATTACAAGTTATTATTTATGTATTTTGATCTAACATCATGTGGTTTATTTTGTACATATGTTGCATCATCTACAAAGATACAAATAATGACTATTTCGACATCCAATGGACACATTTAGAACAGCTGTTTCTTTCATTAAAAAATTTCAGGTTCATTTTTATACTTAGCAAACTGGTCCGAATAAAACCTGTTAGCGGGCCTGATCCGGCCTTCGGGCCGTACGTTTGACACCCCTGCTGTAAAGGGAGTAGTTTATGTTGTAGTTTTTCCTCTTTATTCACCTATTTTGACCTATTGATTTTATTCTGTTAAAAAAAACTACTGTATTGTATTTATATTGTTAACAAAAATGTTGTTGGTCTAAACATGTTAGTCTTAATTTTAGTGTTTATTTTATATTTATTTGAATAATGACATTTGAGTTGATTTACAACATGATGCATCACAATTTCCAGTTTCTCTATTCAACATGTTCGAAAAGGAGTAGGAAGAAGCACAGCTTATTTAATCCTACCCCTTTTCCTTTACAAAGCAGTTGCTAAAACTTTTGTTCCCTTCCTGTTCTCAATTTATTCACGATATACTCCATAAGTAATCACAATAAAAAAAATAAAAATAAATAATAATTGGTGAAGTAAGTTATATTTCATATGATTATCTGTAAGATTATCTTGAAAATGAATGGATGCATTAGATAAATTCTGAATATTTATCATGGTTTTTCTTCTTTGTACTTTGTAAACACTTTAAGTTTATAGAGTGTCTTAAAGTGGATCATATTGGTACATTGTTTCATTTCTTTGCTTAATCTATTTCATTATTTAATTCCACATACTGAAGGTGTTAAGTGTTGTACGTGCGTACAAATGTTTTAAATGATATTTTTCTCTAAAATTATATTTCTCCTCTTTTGTTGAGAAGACTTGTTGTATATTCTTGGGTAGCAGGTAATAGTTTGCTTTGTTCATCATTTTGACTGTTTGCAAATGTGCTATGTTGTGGAATTTCACTATTTTTGATTCAATAAATAAACGGTTTGTATGTTCTCTATATCCAACATTTTTTTTTTTTGATTCAATAAATAAAGGGTTTGTATGTTCTCTATATCCAACATCGCTTCACGGTGGCAGAGGGGTTAGTGCGTCTGCCTCACAATACGAAGTTCCTGTAGTCCTGGGTTCAAATCCAGGCTCGGGTTCTTTCTGTGTGGAGTTTGCATGTTCTCCCCGTGAATGCGTGGGTTCCCTCCGGGTACTCCGGCTTCCTCCCACTTCCAAAGACATGCACCTGGGGATAGGTTGATTGGCAACACTAAATTGGCCCTAGTGTGTGAATGTGAGTGTGAATGTTGTCTGTCTATCTGTGTTGGCCCTGCGATGAGGTGGCGACTTGTCCAGGGTGTACCCTGCCTTCCGCCCGATTGTAGCTGAGATAGGCGCCAGCGCCCCCCGCGACCCCGAAAGGGAATAAGCGGTAGAAAATGGATGGATGGATATATCCAACATGATGTATTATTCTAACTGATCTTTGTTGTAACACTGTTAATGAATGAGGTGTAGTTTTGTAGTTATTCCCCCATATTTCTACAAAATATCTCAGATATGGTAACACTAGCGAGCAGTAGAGTAAATAAAGTGATTTTTGGTCTGGAACATGTTTTGCTTTATTCATTTTTTACGTGTTTCTTGCTACTTTGTGTTGTATATTTTTGACATGAGATTTCCTATTAAATTTATCATCAATCATGACACCTAGAAATTTGATTTCATTACTTTTTTCAATTTCTATTCCGTCTGTTTGAACATGAGCTCACATTTATGGAAGTAGAATTGTCTCACATCAACTTATATATATCAATATGCTATTAATACATAAGCATATACCGTATTTCCTTGAATTGCCGCAGGGCATATAGTATGCGCCTGCCTTGAATTACTGCCGGGTCAATCTCGTGACGTCACGAGTGACACTTCCCCTGTCATCATTTTCAAGATGGAGGAGGCTGATTTCAATACCGGTAATTTTAAAATCGCATAAAGGGAAGAAGATTAAGAGCTATTCAGTAGGATTTAAGATCCAAGCTTACATCACACTCAATTTTTTACTGCATGCCTTTGGTAAGTGCAGGAGTGAGAAGAGGTTTTAAAATAATTAGCGCATGCTTACTTTTACCGCATGCCTTTAGTAAGCGCAGGAGTAAGAAGAGGTTTTAAATTAATTAGCGCCCTGGCAGCAATTCAAGGAAATATGGTATTAATAAATATACAAATACAAATGTGATTTACAAATAAATATATAATTTGTATAAATAAATGCGTATTTTTAAATATATTTTTGAGATTTTGATATACTGTAAATATGCTTGATTTTGTATTTGTATTGAATTTGCATATGTGGATCGCTTTTTTTTTGCTTTTGTGTCGATGAGACATTCCTCCCACAAACCAGATGCACAAATAAATGTGACCTACATGCTCCTCTGAACAACCAGCAGAGGGCACTGCAGCCATAGGGGGTTCGGTCATAGACATGGTCAGACACTGGCGAGCCAATCAGAGGCACACTAGGGAGGGTCGTATGATGATTGATATATGATGATGATTTGACACACATTGCACTGCTAAGAGGTCAGTATCTACATCGGGACAAGGTCATTAAACGGCATTGATACAATAAAATAAGTAGCTATCATGGTCTTTCAGATTAACTGGATGAATTAGCATTATCTAATACAACGCTAACATTAGCAAGCTTAGGCCCGTTGTGCATTCTCTCTGTAAAGATTTGTTGTACTTGTGCGATGACAATAAAGACCTATCCTATCCTCCTATCCTAAAGACGTGAATTGTTTTTGTGCATTTTGTATATATAACATGTAATGCTCTGTGACCCAGACCGCTCTGGCTGTGGTGCCCTCTGCTGGTTGTTCAGGGGAGTGTGTCACTCCACATTTACTGTATTTGTGCATCTGGTTTGTGGGAGGAATGTCTCATCGACACAAAAGCAAAAAAGTGATCAACATACGCAAATTCAATACAAATACAAAATAAAGCATATTTCTATTCAAATCTCAAAATATATATTTACAAATACATGTTTATTCATACTAATTCTTGATTAATTTGTATGGCACATTTTTATATTTATCAATTTTATTTGTATTTATTAATGTTGTTTGTCTATCTGTGTTGGCCCAGTGATGAGATGGTGACCTGTCCAGGGTGTAAACCGCCTCCCGCCCGAATGCAGCTGAGATAAACTCCAGCACCACCCGCGACCCCGTAAGGGACAAGCGGTAGGAAATGGATGGATGGATGGATGTTTATTTATACAAATTCTTGATTTATTTGTATGTCACATTTTTATATTCATCAATTTTGTTTGTATATATTTTCAAATCTCAAAAATATATTTACAAATTCACGTTTATTTATACAAATTATGTATTCATATGTATATCAAATTTGTATTTGTATATGTATTAGTATATGCATATGTATTAATATCATGTCTATATATATCAATCAATCAATCAATGTTTACTTATATAGCCCTAAATCACTAGTGTCTCAAAGGGCTGCACAAACCACTACGACATCCTCGGTAGGCCCACATAAGGGCAAGGAAAAATTCACACCCAGTGGGACGTCGGTGACAATGATGACTATGAGAACCTTGGAGAGGAGGAAAGCAATGATGTCGGGCGGGTCTAACATGATACTGTGAAAGTTCAATCCATAATGGATCCAACACAGTTGCAAGAGTCCAGTCCAAAGCAGATCCAACACAGCAGCGAGAGTCCCGTTCACAGCGGAGCCAGCAGGAAAACATCCCAAGCGGAGGCGGATCAGCAGCGCAGAGATGGCGGAGCAGTACATGGCCACCGGATCGGACCGGACCCCCTCCACAAGGGAGAGTGGGACATAGGAGAAAAAGAAAAGAAACGGCAGATCAACTGGTCTAAAAAGGGAGTCTATTTAAAGGCTAGAGTATACAAATGAGTTTTAAGGTGAGACTTAAATGCTTCTACTGAGGTGGCATCTCGAACTGTTACCGGGAGGGCATTCCAGAGTACTGGAGCCCGAAATGAAAACGCTCTATAGCCCACAGACTTTTTGGGGGCTTTGGGAATCACTAATAAGCCGGAGTCCTTTGAACGCAGATTTCTTGCCGGGACATATGGTGCAATACAATCGGCAAGATAGGATGGAGCTAGACCGTGTAGTATTTTATACGTAAGTAGTAAAACCTTAAAGTCACATCTTAAGTGCACAGGAAGCCAGTGCAGGTGAGCCAGTACAGGCATACATATATATAAGTTGATGAGGGACAATTCTACTTCCATGCACATTTACTCTAGGAGCTGAAAAATTAAAAGCAGATATTATTTTTCGTTTTACTGTCGACAGGGAAGTTTGAGACGCTCCCTGACATCCAGCAAAGCAAATCCGCCTTTTGTTCTGGTCGTGGATCTGGCCGTGGTGCTGAAATGTTTCAACCTCGTACCCCCGTCATGATGTACGACTAATGAGTGATGGATTCATTCGATCTTTTTGTGTACAAAAACACAAATATTCCATCGGACTTGTCAAAATGCATTACGTCTGCATGTAAACAAAGATGCCACATGCAAGAGGCCGCCGCCGCACATGCGCACTAGACACGATTTGGCATTGGACCCACTGGGTTTAAAACCCGAACCAGGTCCAAGGCACAGCTCTGTCGGATCCATGGGTGATCCTTTATTTGTCACCGGGGAACAGCTGCTCTTTAACATTAAGACCGCCATCTGCCAGCCGTCCCTAAATCCCCATAAGCCTATAGGCGAGGTAAACACTGGACGCGGGCGATACTGCATATTTTGGTATTGATTCGATACCAAGCACACAGTCAAGTCGATACGGATACTGATGCCGATACGTTTTTGGGAGTGGTAGTAATTTGTCGATCAAATCAAATATTTTTGGACTGGACTTATAAATAGAATTGTCAACAATATAACCATAAGACAATATAAATGATGCAGGTATCCCTATTGATAATTGTTTAATTACTTATTAATTAGTGAAGTGAAAGTGAAGTGAAACATATTTATATAGCGCTTTTCTCTAGTGACTCAAAGCGCTTTACATAGTGAAACCCAATATCTAAGTTACATTTAAACCAGTGTGGGTGGCACTGGGAGCAGGTGGGTAAAGTGTCTTGCCCAAGGACACAACGGCAGTGACTAGGATGGCGGAAGTGGGAATCGAACCTGCAACCCTCAAGTTGCTGGCACGGACGCTCTACCAACCGAGCTATGCCGCCCCATATTATTCAGCTTTTTGCCCTACAACGCGCAGCAACATGCAAAATGGACTGCTTACCTCACTAGTCGAACCATGTGATTCAGTCAAAGAAATGATACTGAATGTTATTGATTACACATCATGAATGTCTTATTCAGAATGTATGAACGTAAGACTTGATGTGATAAGTTACTGTATTGTTAAAAATTTGCTAATTTTATTGCCCAGTACTTATAACGGATCCGGGGGGTCCATTTGTGGCTATTTTACAGACAAAATAGACACATCCGGGATTCGAAAATTACACAAAAAACTAAGAAAACACAAAATACCTCCTAAAAAAAAGGACCTGCAAAACAACAGACATAATGGCCGATGACTTGTGCATCTTACTGGATATGATATTTGATGAGTTTTGTGTACAAATGTCTTGCAAGGTTTTCTGGAAGTGGGCTAAATCCCTTAAAAAGGGTTTTGGTTGGCGGAATATTAAAGTTAGTAAATAAGAAGAAGAAAATAATAAATGTCACATGGGGGTTGGATTGGAAATACACTAATTTCCTTTGTTTCCAACAGTGTAACACAAAGCTAAGATGTTAATGTTTTGTTCAGATAATTGAGCATATATGTCAGGGGTCGGGAACCTTTTTGGCCGAGAGAGCCATGAAAGCTGAATATTTTAAAATGTATTTCCGTGAGCGCCATATCATATTTTTTAACACTGAATACTACTAAATGCATGTTTTTTTTAAGTAAAACCAACATTTTTAGAGTATATTAAGTCTAATTATTTTTAATAACATTGTTATTTCTTGAACAGGTGCGATAGAAAAGGGATGGATGGATTAAAATGCATGAGAATGTTTTATATTTTGAACGTTATTTTTAACATTGTGATTACCAGCGGAATTATTCATTACTTATCGCGTTAAGCAATGTCAGCTATGATTTACATATCTGAGAGCCAGATGCAGTCATCAAAAGAACCACATCTGGCTCTAGAGCCATAGGTTCCCTACCCCTGATATATGTTGATAACCTCCAATGTGTTGGTTGTAGTGTTTTTAATGTATTAAAATAGCTGCCGCATCATTCGGTATTTCCCTTGTTTTTATTGTGCAATTGCACACACACACACACACACACACACACACACACACACACACACACACACACACACACACACACACACACACACACACACACACACGCACACACAGTACATATTGAAAATATAAAGACAAATAAAGGCAGTTCTCTTATATTAAGATATTCCAAACATTAACAAGATATTGAATGCCCAACATCTTTATATAAACCAAAAATATTAAATATATTAAAGTAAGACACAACTTAAATAGTTTAACAAAATAAGTAATATATATATATATATATATATATATATATATATATATATATATATATATATATATATATATATATATATATATATATATATATATATATATATATAATTTGAAATTATTAAAACAATGTGAAAATGTTGGTTTCACTTAACGAAATCAGCTTTTGTATACGAAAAATTTGGCTTGCAACATGTTAATAATCACTTCAAGGTCTCATTCAGTATTTCTGTATGCGGTCCTCACAGCAAAAGCATTTCGACGTCCCGTAATCTGTAAGGACCATTTTGTACATTAAAAAGGGGTTTATAGGTACTTTACAGGGGACACTTGTTGATATACTTAACATTTAACAATTTCTGGAATAAACAATAACAAAGTGAATATTTTAAATGCCCAAGTCTTTCAACATGTCCTATAAAGTGATTATTCTATTGATAATAAATATATAGTTGCTTGTCTGTTTTTCTGTGCCCCCACTTTTTTTTTTTTTTTTGCAAAATTGTGCACCAATCATTTGCCCTGGTTTGCGTACACCGTCTTGGTTTTGTCCTTCATTTAGAAATAAAAATTATGTTGTGTCGTCACTTTCTATATGTTTTAATATGAAAAAAATATATACAGTGTATATATATATATATATATATATATATATATATATATATATATATATATATATATATATATATATATATATATATATATATAGATTGTAGTGGTGTTCTTGGGATGCAACTCAGTATTCTTCTTCCTCCAAACACGACGAGTTGAGTTTATACCAAAATGGATACATGGATGATACAGCAGAGGATTGGGAGAATGTCATGTGGTCAGATGAAACCAAAATACAATTTTTTGGTATAAACTCAACTCGTCGTGTTTGAAGGAAGAAGAATACTGAGTTGCATCCCAAGAATACCATACCTACTGTGAAGCACGGGGGTGGAAACATCATGCTTTGGTTTTTTTTTTCTGCTAAGGGGACAGGACGATTGATCCGTGTTAAGGAAAGAATGAATGGGCCATGTATCGTGAGATTTTGAGCCAAAACTTCCTTCCATCAGTGAGAGCTTTGAATGGTTGACCAAATACTTATTTTCCACTATAATTTACAAATAAATCATTTAAAATTCCTACAATGTGAATTCCTGGATTTTTTTTTCACATTCTGTCTCTCACAGTTGAAGTGTACCTATGATGAAAATTACAGACCTCTGTCATCATTTTAAGTGGGAGAACTTGCACAATCTGTGGCTGACTAAATACTTTTTTGCCCCCACTGTGTACAAACTGTATATGAATGTATGTATGTATGTATTTATGTACATGTATATATGTATATAAATGTAAATATATATGTATATGTAATTTGTATATATGTATATAAGTGTATATATATATATATATATATATATATTTGTATAAATATATATGTATATATGTATGTATTTTGTATGTATATGTATATATACATGTGTGTGTTTTTATATGTGTATAAATGTATATTTACAGTATATATACATACATATATGTGTGTGTGTATACAGTATGTGTATGTATGTATATTTACAGTATATATATGTATATATGGCTTCACGGTGGAAGAGGGGTTAGTGCGTCCGCCTCACAATACGAAGGTCCTGAGTAGTCCTGGGTTCGATCCCCGGCTCGGGATTTTTCTGTGTGGAGTTTGCATGTTCTCCCCGTGAATGCGTGGGTTCCCTCTGGGTACTCCGCCTTACTCCCACTTCCAAAGACATGCACCTGGGGATAGGTTGATTGGCAACACTAAATTGGCTCTAGTGTGTGAATGTGAGTGTGAATGTTGTCTGTCCATCTGTGTTGGCCCTGTGGTGAGGTGGCGACTTGTCCAGGGTGGACTCCGCCTTCCGCACGACTATAGCTGAGATAGGCACCAGCGCCCCCCGCAACCCCAAAGGGAATAAGCGGTAGAAAAGGGATGGATGGATTTGGATATATGTATATGTACAGTATATATGTACAGTATATGTACATACATATACCTTGAATGTAGAAAAGCGCTGTACAAGTATAACCCATTTACCATTTACCATGACTACCACATTAAAGGCCTACTGAAATGAGATTTTCTTATTTAAACGGGGATAGCAGGTCCATTCTATGTGTCATACTCGATCATTTCGCAATATTGCCATATTTTTCCTGAAAGGATTTAGTAGAGAACATCGACGATAAAGTTCGCAACTTTTGGTCGCTAATAAAAAAGCCTTGCCTCTACCGTAAGTAGCAGACGATGTGCGCGTGACGTCACCGGTGTGAGGGCTCCTCACATCCTCACATTGTTTATAATGTGAGCCACCAGCCGTAAGAGCAATTCGGACCTAGAAAGCACAATTTCCCCATTAATTTGAGTGAGGATGAAAGATTCGTGGATGAGGAAAGTTGGAGTGAAGCACTAAAGAAAAGAAAAAAAGGCGACGGCTCCAGGCGGCGGCAGTGGGAGCGTTTCAGATTAGACACATTTACTAGGATGATTCTGGAAAATCCCTTATCTGCTTATTGTGTTAATAGTATTTTAGTGAGATTATAAAGTCATACCTGAAAGTCGGATGGCTGCGGTGAACGCCAGTGTCCCTGAGAGAAGCCGAGGAACCAAGATCACAGCTGTCTTTTTGAGTTGCAGGATGAGGTCACGTAATCCACTCAAGTCTCCGGTAAGAGCCGACTTAACATCATAATTTTCCCATCCAAAAACTTGCTGGTTGACGTAGAAAAACATGTTAGTTTGACCGCTCTGCGTTAAAGCTTCACAACAAACAAAGAAACACCGGCTGTGTCTCGGTGCTAAAGGCAGCTGCAATCCGCCGCTTTCCACCAACAGCATTCTTCTTTGACGTCTCCATTATTAATTGAACAAATTGCAAAAGATCCAGCAACACAGATGTCCAAAATACTCTGTAATTGCGCGATGAGAAGAGACGACTTTTAGCCGTAAGTGGTACAACCAATAACGTCACAAACACGCGTCATCATTCCGCTACGTTTTCAACAGGAAACCCCGCGGGAAATTTAAAATTGTAATTTAGCAAACTAAACCGGCCGTATTGGCATGTGTTGTAATGTTATCATGTCATCGGTGGCCATGTACTGGTTGCCTGTGTATCGGCTGGGGACATCTCTGCGCTGCTGATCCGCCTCCGCTTGGGATGGTTTCCTGCTGGCTCCGCTGTGAACGGGACTCTCGCTGCTGTGTTGGATCCGCTTTGGACTGGACTCTCGCGACTGTGTTGGATCCATTATAGATTGAACTTTCACGGTATCATGTTAAACCCGCTCGACATCCATTGCTTTCCTCCTCTCCAAGGTTCTCATAGTCATCATTGTCACCGATGTCCCACTGGGTCATTATTGTCACCGATGTCCCACTGGGTGTGATTTTTCCTTGCCCTTATGTGGGCCTACCGAGGATGTCGTAGTGGTTTGTGCAGCCCTTTGAGACACTAGGGATTTAGGGCTATATAAGTGAACATTGATTGATTGATTGATATAAACTATCAGACTGCGTGGTCGGTAGTAGTGGGTTTCAGTAGGGCTTTAAAGGCAAAATGCCCCAAAATATATATTTATAAGTATCGGTCTCAGTATCGGCGAGTCTGTCCCTGTTTGATACCAACATTTGCAGTATCGCCCACCCTTTGTGTACATTGCTCGTAATGACTCGTGCTGGTAGTTTATTGACGGTCCCTGGCGGCTGCCTGTCCCGCCCACTGGAGGGATGGAGCCAGATAGACAAGGGAGGGAGACACCGGCTTACGACGTCAAAGGAGTACACGACACACACACACACACACACACACACACACACACACACACACACACACACACGCACACACACACACACACACACACACACACACACACACACACACACACACACACACACACACACACACACACACATCCAGGAGGAGAGGGGAGTGCCAACAGACTGCCAGTTCCCTCAGGTCCGCTGATGGAAGCCTAAATCTCCGTCTGTCACAACACAGCTCCATCGCTGTTTTCCCTAATTTTTGTATTAAGGAAAGACAATAACAACAATATTGCGTCAAAGGGGGAGAAAAAAAGCTTCAAAAGTCGCTTTTTGCCCAAATGACTGACCGCTGTTGGCGCTGTTAAACTTGTAAAAAAATGGATTTAAAGGCGCGCTGGTAGTACAATTAACGTCATAATTGACACCTTACAAGACGAGAAGAGGTCTACTGTTGATTCCTTCGCCCCGAGCAGCACCACAGGTAGGACTCACTAACTCTTTGTCTCTTTTGTGCTAACTAGATATTAGTCTATTATTTAGTAGTCGTTGCTTCACTTGACGAAGATGACTCACGCTGTCATGTTTTTGGTCGGGGATAAAATATAGTGTTTTTTTTTTTACACATCTCAATCGCGCATGATCAACATATGGCTTCCAAAGCTTCTCAATTCTCCATAGTTTTTCGAGATAAATACATAATTCATAAAACGTGAGTTACCTTGTATCCACCGCCAACAATATCATATTCATATAATGAAGATATTCACATTTTATTAAAAAAAATGGAAGACATTCATTTTTGTCCTCAAAATTCTACAAAAAATACCCCAAAATGACAATGTGATTTTTTTTTTGTTTTCCAATTTTATGTCCATATTTTTCACATATGGTAAATGGGTTGTACTTGTACAGCGCTTTTCTACCCCTTTTTTAAGGAGCCCAAAGCGCTTTGACAGTATTTCCACATTCGCCCATTCACACACACATTCACACACTGATGGCGGGAGCTGCCATGCAAGGCGTTCAACAGGACCCATCAGGAGGAAGGGTGAAGTGTCTTGCCCAAGGACACAACGTCGTGACTAGGATGGTAGAAGGTGGGGATTGAACCACTAACCCTCAGATTACTGGCACCGCCACTCTACCAACTTCGCCACGCTGTCCCGTAAATAGTAATTTTGATTAAAATCTTACTGTGATGAGGTGGCGACTTGTCCAGGGTGTAAGTGCCTTCCGCCCGATTGTAGCCCCGCGACCCCAAAAGGGAATAAGCGGTAGAAAATGAATGGATGGATTGAAAATCTCAATGATCGGCCCTATACTGATACTTTACTTGCTATCATTACTGTCCGCCTCCCCTTTGTTTACATTAAAAAGCTCTAGTTAATCTGTTAGCATATCCTTCTACACTGTGTAGTTGAGCATATTTAGCTATTCCTTGTCCCCATGGGATGACGCTTGTGAGAAACTTACTTTATTTTCCACCATGGAAGCGAAGATTACTGACATATTTACCCACATATTTCCCGTATTCACATGTTTTGTTGATGCGCCTTTGGCAGCAATTACAGCCTCGAGTCTTTTTAAATCGATGCCCCAAGCTTGGCCCATTGCTCTTTGCAGCACCTTTCGAGGTCTATCAAGTTGGATGGGAAGCGTTGGTTTTCATCCATGATGTCTCTGCATATTGCTGCAATGATCTTTCCCTCTGTCCTGACTACTATCCCGGTTCCTGCCACTGAAAAACATCCCCACAGCATGATGCTGCCACTACCATGCTTCCCTGTAGTGATGGTATTGGCCCGGTGATGAGTGGGTTTTTTATTTTAGATTTTTATTTTTGACTAGATTTGCCAAATTAAATAAAACAATTTTCACATTATCATTACGGGGTATTGTGTGTAGAATTTTGAGGACAACCAAATAGTGTATTCCATTTTGTAATAAGGATGTAACTCAACAAAATGTGGGAAAAGTTGAGCACTATGAATACTTTCCAGATGCACTGTATGTCGTCTGAAACCACTTCTAGTCTTCCATAGTCACATAAACATTATTCAGAGGGTTTCTGCCACTTAAAAACATCCCCACAGCATGATGCTGCCACTACTATGCTTCCCTGTAGTGATGGTATTGGCCTGGTGATGAGTGTTTTTTTTTTTTTTTTTAGATTTTTTTTTTTTAACTACATTTGACAAATTAAAACACTTTTCACATTGTCATTATGGGGTATTGTTTGTAGAATTTTGAGGACAAAAATTATTTATTCCATTTTGCAATTAGGCTGTAACATAAAATGTGGGAAAGGTCAAGCACTAGGAATACTTTCAGGATGCACTGTATGTCGTCTGAAACCACTTCTAGTCTTCCACAACATAATTCAGAGGGTTCCTGCCACTTAAAAACATCCCCACAGCATGATGCTGCCACTACCATGTTTCACTGCAGTGATGGTATTGGCCTGGTGATTAGTGTTTTCATTTTTAGATTTTTATTTTTAACAAAATTTGCCAAATTAAAAAAAACAACACTTTTTACATTGTCATTATGGGGTATTGTTTGTAGAATTTTGAGGACAAAAAAAGGATTTATTCCATTTTGTAATAAGGCTGTAACATAAAATGTGGGAAAAGTCGAGCACTATGAATACTTTCCACATGCACTGTATGTTGTCTGAAACCACTTCTAGTCTTCCATAGTCACATCAACATAATTCAGAGGCTTTCTGCCACTTAAAAACATCCCCACAGCATGATGCTGCCACTACTATGCTTCCCTGTAGTGATGGTATTGGCCTGGTGATGAGTGTTTTTTTTTTTTTTTAGATTTTTTTTTTTAACTACATTTGACAAATTAAAACACTTTTCACATTGTCATTATGGGGTATTGTTTGTAGAATTTTGAGAATCAAAAAAATATTCCATTTTGGAATTAGGCTGTAACATAAAATGTGGGAAAGGTCAAGCACTATGAATACTTTCCAGATGCACTGTATGTCGTCTGAAACCACTTCTAGTCTTTCACAGTCACATCAACATAATTCAGAGGGTTCCTGCCACTGAAAAACATCCCCACAGCATGATGCTGCCACTACTATGCTTCCCTGTAGTGATGGTATTGGCCTGGTGATGAGTGTTTTTTTTTTTTTAGATTTTTTTTTTAACTAGATTTGACAAATTAAAACACTTTTCACATTGTCATTATGGGGTATTGTTTGTAGAATTTTGAGGACAAAAAATATTTATTCCATTTTGAAATTAGGCTGTAACATAAAATGTGGGAAAAGTTGAGCACTATGAATACTTTCCGGATGCACTGTATGTCGTCTGAAACTACTTCTAGTCTTCCACAACATAATTCAGAGGGTTCCTGCAACTGAAAAACATCCCCACAGCATGATGCTGCCACTACCATGTTTCACTGCAGTGATGGTAGTGGCCTGGTGATTAGTGTTTTTCTTTTGTAGATTTTTGTTTTTAACTAAATTTGCCAAATTGAAAAACAAAATACTTTTCACATTGTCATTATGGGGTATTGTTTGTAGAATTTTGAGGACAATACAATTATTTATTCCATTTTGTAATAAGGCTGTAACATAACAAAATGTGGGAAAAGTCGAGCACTATGAATAATTTCCAGATGCACTGTATGTCGTCTGAAACCACTTCTAGTCTTTCACAGTCACCTCAACATAATTCAGAGGGTTCCTGCCACTGAAAAACATCCCCACAGCATGATGCCGCCACTACCATGCTTCACTGTATGGATGATATTGGCCTGGTGATGAGTGTTTGTTTTCCAGATTTTTATTTTTAACTAAATTTGCCAAATAATAAAAAAAACACTTTTCACTTTGTCATTATGGGGTTTTGTTTGTAGAATTTTGAGGACAACAAAATATTTATTCCATTTTGGAATTAGGCTGTAACATAAAATGTGGGAAAGGTCAAGCACTATGAATACTTTCCGGATGCACTGTATGTCGTCTGAAACCACTTCTAGTCTTCCATAGTCACATCAACATAATTCAGAGGGTTCCTGCCACTGAAAACATCCCCACAGCATGATGCTGCCACTACCATGCTTCACTGCAGTGATGGTATTGGCCTGGTGATGAGTGTTTTTCTTTTTTAGATTTTTATTTTTAACTAAATTTGCCAAATTAAAAAAAAAAAACACTTTTCACATTGTCATTATGGGGTATTGTTTGTAGAATTTTGAGGACAAAAAATATTTATTCCATTTTGCAATTAGGCTGTAACATAAAATGTGGGAAAAGTTGAGCACTATGAATACTTTCCGGATGCACTGGATGTCGTCTGAAACCACTTCTAGTCTTCCACAACATAATTCAGAGGGTTCCTGCAACTGAAAAACATCCCCACAGCATGATGCTGCCACTACCATGCTTCACTATATGGATAATATTGGCCTGGTGATAAGTGTTTTTCTTTTTTAGATCTACATTTTTAGCTAAATTTGCCAAAACAAAAAAACCCACTTTTCACATTGTCATTATGGGGTATTGTTTGTAGAATTTTGAGGACAAAAAAAATGATTTATTCCATTTGGTAACAAGGCTGTAACATAAGAAAATGTGGGAAAAGTCAAGCACTATGAATACTTTCACGATGTATGTCGTCTGAAACCACTTCTAGTCTTCCATAGTCACCTCAACATAATTCAGAGGGTTCCTGCCACTGAAAAACATCCCCACAGCATGATGCTGCCACTACCACGCTTCACTGTATATATGATATTGGCCTGGTGATGAGTGTTTGTTTTTTAGATTTTTATTTTTAACAACATTTGCTAAATTAAAAAAACAACACTTTTCACATTGTCATTATGGGGTATTGTGTGTAGAATTTTGAGGACAAAAAAATGTTTTCTATTCCATTTGGTAACAAGGCTGTAACATAAGAAAATGTGGGAAAAGTCAACCACTATGAATACTTTCCAGATGCACTGTATGTCGTCTGAAACCACTTCTAGTTTTCCTTAGTCACATCAACATAATTCAGAGGGCTTGCAATCTATTTTTCATCTGCACCTGGTGTGTGTGTGTGTGTGTGTGTGTGTGTGTGTGTGTGTGTGTGTGTGTGTGTGTGTGTGTGTGTGTGTGTGTGTGTGTGTGTGTGTCTGTGTGTGTGTGTGTCTGTGTGTGTCTGTGTGTGTGTGTGTGTGTGTGTCTGTGTGTGTGTGTTATTGGTCGTCCACAGACTCTCAATGAAGGAGCCTGACGCAATCAAGCTCTTCATTGGGCAAATACCCCGAAACCTTGAGGAAAAAGACCTCAAGCCCATTTTTGAGCAATTCGGCAAGATTTACGAGTTGACGGTGATAAAGGACAAATACACGGGGATGCACAAAGGTAAGAAAGGAATACATTCCACCCACTCGACTACGCCATTTGCTTGTGACTGTCCAAAACGAAACCTAAATCTAATGTACAGTCGCGGTCAAAAGTTTACATACACTTGTAAAGAAAATAATGTCATGGCTGTCTTGAGTTTCCTATTATTTGTACAACTCTTATTTTTTTGGGATAGAGGGATTGGAGCACATACTTGTCACAAAAAAACATTCATGAAGTTTGGTTCTTTTATGAATTTATTATGGGTGTCCTGAAAATGTGAGCAAATCTGCTGGGTCAAAAGTATACATATAGCAATGTTAATATTTGCTTACATGTCCCTTGGCAAGTTTTACTGCAATAAGGTGCTTTTGGTAGCCATCCACAAGCTTCTGGTTGAATTTTTGACCACTCCTCTTGACAAAATTGGTGCAGTTCAGCTAAATTTGTTATTTTTCTGGCATTGTCCACACGTTTAAGTCAGGACTTTGGGAAGGCCATTCTAAAACCTTATTTCTAGCCTCATTTATCCATTCCTTTACCAATTTTGACGTGTGTTTGGGGTCATTGTCCTGTTGGAACACCCAACTGCGCCCAAGACCCAACCTCCGGGCTGATGATTTTAGCTTGTTCTGAAGAATTTGGAGGTAATTCTCCTTTTTTATTGCCCCATTTAGTCTCTGTAAAGCACCAGTTCCATTGGCAGCAAAACTGGTCCAGAGCATAAAACTACCACCACCATGCTTGGCGGTAGGATTGTGTGCCTGGGATTACAGAACATCCTGTAATTGAATTTTGATATGATTCTTTTAATTTAATGGATTAAAAATTAACACCAATTAGAGCTTTTTAGAACTCTTCCAGACTTAATTCCACCCGTTTTACCGATGAACATTATCACATCATTTATTCAGAATGTATAAATAACAAGAAATGAAGACAGAATACTATTAACGGCAACATGTACGTGTGAAAAAACAACATTATGATTTGTACATTTTCAGATCGTGCTTGTTGTTAAGACTTGGAATAAGGAGAGGACCCAAATGCAGAGAGGAAGTTCAAAAATAAAGCTTTTATTTTGAAATGACTTTTTACCTCCAGAGCAAAAAGTATTTTGCAAGAATAAAAATTGATTACGCGGAAAACAATTCCGAGAAAAAGGTCAATCAAAATCACTCCAAAAAATAGGAAGTATCTAACAAGAGAATAAACTAACAAAAAAGTTGTATAAATGTAAAATAACTAAAAGCGCTCCAACAGGAAGAAAAAACAAAAGGATCTATATATATATATATATATATATACACTAAATATGAATAAACAAAAATCACTCAATCAATAAGGCAAAAAACAGAATTTAGAAAAACACAAAACTAACCAATTGGGTTGACGAAGGATAACAAAGGGCGCTCGAAGGAGGAAAAAAGTAAACTCAAAATTACAGCAAAAAAGATTTCTCGATCCAAAAAGGGAAACCAGGAAAAAAGGGCAAGACGAGGATATAGACATGGACATGGGCATGGACGCTAGAAAGGCACGTAAGACGAGACAATCTGGCACAGGACAAGAGGAGGCATGAGCTTAAATAAGATATGAGGATAATGGGAAACAGGTGGGAACAATCAAGGGTCAGGGATGACGTCAGACTGGTGACACGAGAGGAAGGACCTGTGATCTGAAACAAGAGGATTGCTTTTCAAAATAAAACATTTCAATCACAAGACAGAAAAACCCAGACAAGACTTCCCTCACCGCAGTGTGACACTTGTTTTATCTTTAAATAACGGAGACAATCCGAAGTTGTCTTTATTTTTAGGTCATCATGCCATGATTTGACCAGTTTTGGCCCACTTGGGAGTAGATATTTCTCCATGTGGCCCCCATCTAAAATGACTTTGACGCCCCAGTGTTAAATGAATTAAGAAAAATCTCAACACCTTTTTTTACTTATGTGAAACCTATTTTCTACTTTTTGAATCCAACATATATTTAATTTGATGCAAGTTTGGCACTAAAACAAGTTGATGTGGGAACAAATGTTCAATAATTAATTGTTTTCAGTTTCAACATCATTCCTACAGAGATCCCTTACACATGGGGGTTCAGTGACAATGTCGAAGGGAATTTGCTATCATAATTGTATTCAGTAACACTCTAGAATAGGGAATATATTCACCATTAGTTAGTTGCTTAATAAATGCCTACTGAAATGAGATGTTCTTATTTAAACGGGGATAGCAGGTCCATTCTATGTGTCATACTTGATCATTTTGCGATATTGCCATATTTTTGCTGAAAGGATTTATTAGAGAACATCAACGATAAAGTTCGCAACTTTTGGTCGCTAATAAAAAAAACTCGCCTCTACCGGAAGTAGCAGACAATGTGCGGGTGACGTCACTGGTTGTAGGGCTCCTCACATCCTCACATTGTTTACAATGATGGCCATCATCAGCGTGAGCGATTCGGACCTAGAAAGCGACGGTTTCCCCATTAATTTGAGCGAGGATCAAAGATTCCTGGATGAGGATAGTGAAAGAGAAGGACTAAAAAAAAAAAAGGGAGGGCAGTGGGAGCGATTCAGATGTTATTAGACACGTTTACTAGGATAATTCTGGAAAATCCCTTATCTGCTTATTGTGTTACTAGTGTTTTAGTGAGATTGTATAGTCGTACCTGAAAGTCAGAGGGGTACGAGTGTCTCTGAGGGAAGCCACGGAGGAGTCAAGAGAGTCACAGCTGCCTCTTTGACAGCTGCAGGAGGAACGACACAATCTCCGCTCATGTCTACGGTAAGAGCCGACTTATTACCACAATTTTCTCACCGAAACCTGCCGGTTGACATGTGGTAGAGAACCATGTTCGCTTGACCGCTCTCTTCCATGTTAAAGCTTCACCATCATCTTTAGGGAATGTAAACAAAGAAACACCGGCTGTGTTTGTGTTGCTACAGCCGGCCGCAACACACCGCTTCCCACCAACATCTTTCTTCTTTGTAGTCTCCATTATTAATTGAACAAATTGCAAAAGATTCAGCAACGCAGATGTCCAGAATACTGTGTAATTATGCGGTTAAAGCAGATGACTTTTAGCCGTGATCGGTGCTGGAAGAACACGTCCGCTACAACCCGTGACGTCACGCACATGCATCATCATTCCGCGATGTTTTCAACAGGATACCGCGCGGGAAATTTAAAATTGTAATTTAGTAAACTAAAAAGGTCGTATTGACACGTGTTGCAATGTTAATATTTCATCATTGATATATAAACTATCAGACTGCGTGGTCGGTTAGTAGTGGGTTTCAGTAGGCCTTTAAAGTAACAAAGACTTAATATTGAGTTATTTGGACACTAGGGGAACATATAAGGGTGAGGGTTACTAATAAGCAATAATTCTGAGGTTATTGAGGGAAGACTCTTAGTTAATGGTTTACTGGTTGTATAATAAGGCCATGCAGAATAAGGCATTAATAAGTACTTAATAATGACTAATTAAGAGCCAATATGTTACTAATTTGCATGTTAATAAGCAACTAATTAATAACGAATATGTGGTCCCCATACTAAAGTGTTAAAGTTAAATTACCAATGATTGTCACACACACACTACAGGAGGTGTGGCGAAAATATTCTCTGCATTTGACCCATCACCCTTGATCACCCACTGGGAGGTGAGAAGAGCAGTGGGCAGCAGCGGTGGCCGCGCCCGGGAATCATTTTTTGTTGATTTAACCCCCAATTCCAACCCTTGATGCTGAGTGCCAAGCATTACCTTTCACTGTTATGCTGATGACACCCAACTCTACATGCCCCTAAAGCTGACCAACACGCCGGATTGTAGTCAGCTGGAGGCGTGTCTTAATGAAATTAAACAATGGATGTCCGCTAACTTTTTGCAATTCAACGCCAAAACAACGGAAATGCTGATTATCGGTCCTGCTAGACACCGACCTCTATTTAATGACACAACTCTAACATTTGACAACCAAAAAATTAAACAAGGCGACACGGTAAAGAATCTGGGTGTTATCTTTGACCCAACTCTCTCCTTTGAGTCACACATTAAAAGCGTTACTAAAACGGCCTTCTTTCATCTCCGTAATATCGCTAAAATTCGCTCCATTTTGTCCACTAAAGACGCTGAGATCATTATCCATGCGTTTGTTACGTCTCGCCTCGATTACTGTAACGTATTATTTTCGGGTCTCCCCATGTCTAGCATTAAAAGATTACAGTTGGTACAAAATGCGGCTGCTAGACTTTTGACAAGAACAAGAAAGTTTGATCATATTACGCCTGTAGTGGCTCACCTGCACTGGCTTCCTGTGCACTTAAGATGTGACTTTAAGGTTTTACTACTTACGTATAAAATACTACACGGTCTAGCTCCATCCTATCTTGCCGATTGTATTGTACCATATGTCCCGGCAAGACATCTGCGTTCAAAGGACTCCGGCTTATTAGTGATTCCAAAGCCCAAAAAAAGTCTGCGGGCTATAGAGCGTTTTCATTTCGGGCTCCAACACTCTGGAATGCCCTCCCGGTAAAAGTTCGAGACGCCAACTCAGTAGAAGCATTTAAGTCTCACCTTAAAACTCATTTGTATACTCTAGCCTTTAAATAGACTCCCTTTTTAGACCAGTTGATCTGCCGTTTCTTTTCTTTTTCTCCTATGTCCCACTCTCCCTTGTGGAGGGGGTCCGGTCCGATCCGGTGGCCATGTACTGCTCGCCTGTGTATCGGCTGGGGACATCTCTGCGCTGCTGAGCCGCCTCCGCTTGGGATGTTTTCCTGCTGGCTCCGCTGTGAACGGGACTCTCGCTGCTGTGTTGGATCCACTTTGGACTGGACTCTTGCGACTGTGTTGGATCCATTATGGATTGAACTTTCACAGTATCATGTTAGACCCGCTCGACATCCATTGCTTTCCTCCTCTCCAAGGTTCTCATAGTCATCACTGTCACCGACGTCCTACTGGGTGTGAGTTTTCCTTGCCCTTATGTGGGCCTACCGAGGATGTCGTAGTGGTTTGTGCAGCCCTTTGAGACACTAGTGATTTAGGGCTATATAAGTAAACATTGATTGATTGATTGATTCTTATCATTGAAGGCGCCAGAAATATGTTTCTTGGGAAATGTAATCTAAAGTGCCTTGTCATTCATTAATTAACATTTTACATACCCAAAACAAGGCTCTCTATGGATCGTGAAGCCCTACGCACACTTTTACCAGATGACTGTTTTTAATTTTAACGTCTAATTGTATGCAAGGCAATGTGTTGAACTACAAACCCTGTTTCCATATGAGTTGGGAAATTGTGTTAGATGTACATATAAACGGAATACAATGATTTGCAAATCATTTTCAACCCATATTCAGTTGAATATGCTACAAAGACAACATATTTGATGTTCAAACTGATAAACATTTTTTTGTTGTTGCAAATAATCATTAACTT
The DNA here is from genome assembly GCF_033978795.1 of Nerophis ophidion. Classification (NCBI taxonomy): domain Eukaryota; kingdom Metazoa; phylum Chordata; class Actinopteri; order Syngnathiformes; family Syngnathidae; genus Nerophis; species Nerophis ophidion. The sequence continues at coordinate 22,493,127 of NC_084631.1, read as the reverse complement.
TAGGATTTGCTGCCAGCAACACGTGACAAACAATTTGGGAAAGGTGGCACAAAAATACTGATAAAATTGAGGAATGCTCATCAAACACTTATTTGGAACATTCCACAGGTGTGCAGGCTAATTGTGAACAGGTGGGTGCCATGATTGGGTATAAAAACAGCTTCCCATAAATGCTCAGTCCTTCACAAGAAAGGATGGGGCGAGGTACACCCCTTTGTCCACAACTACATGAGCAAATAGTCAAACAGTTTAAGAACAACGTTTCTCAAAGTGCAATTGCAAGAAATTTAGGGATTTCAACATCTACGGTCCATAATATCATCAAAAGGTTCAGAGAATCTGGAGAAATCACTCCACGTAAGCAGCAAAATTGAATGACCGTGACCTTCGATCCCTCAGGCGGCACTGTATCAAAAACCGACATCAATCTCTAAAGGATATCACCACATGGGCTCAGGAACACTTCAGAAAACCACTGTCACTAAATACAGTTCGTCGCTACATCCGTAAGTGCCAGTTCAATCAATCAATGTTTATTTATACAGCCCTAAATCACAAATGTCTCAAAGGACTGTACAAACCACTACGACTATGACATCCTCGGTAGAACCCACATAAGGGCAAGGAAAACTCACCCAGTGGGACGCCAGTGACCATGATGACTATGAGAAACCTTTGAGAGGACCTCAAATGTGGGAAGCAAAAACACTATCAAAACGACAACAGACAATTTAGCAGCTCTCTGGATGTACACGGGATTCGAACTGGGTTGTCGGACCACCACTCTGAGCGTAAATCCAGTAAGCCCATTAAGTATCCCACCTCCGACAGATGCAACACAGCTGACAGGTTCATAATTATCCTCTCTGCCATTTCAAATGCAAATGTCAGCATGGAAGAAAACACAAAAGACTTCATATAAATTCACATAAACATCAGTCCCTTGGCAGACTTGCAGGCCAGGTGGCATCAGTTCCCCAACACCTATGACACCTACTCTGCATACATTTACATATTCATGTTTGGTGGGAGTGCAAAAAGGTTAATGAAGGCTTTTTTCTTTGATGAGGCGACCATACATGTTGCTTCAACAGCGTCACATTCACTGCTTATATGCAAATGGCTCCAAGTCTTTCATCAAATCAGTGGCGGTTTAATGTTTTCACAATTATTTTTGCGCACTTTTATGATTCCAACTTTATGGGAACTGTTTAGGGAAGGCTTGTTCGACAGAAGTGCACGCATGCACCCATCGATTAGGAGAGGGTGGGTCGATACAACGTCGATATCAAGCGTCGTGTCATTTGTAAACACTAACGTGCTCAAATTGGAATTGTTTTGCACTATTGAACGTATGAACTAAAATGCTAGCATAAAAGGTTAGCATGCTAATGTGAGCACGCTAACCTGAGAAGTGTTAGCTGAACAGTATTATAGCGGCATGCACCAAAAACCATGATTTTTAGGTTCAGAATGAGCTAAAATGCTTTTTTTTTACTCAATATGACAGTAATGTTCTTAGAATCCTGAGATAATGTGAAAAAAGCCATACAAAGTTATTCAAACATAACTCTTAAACCAAACATGCAAACTGTCTAATTAATGCCTGAAATAATGTATCTTTTTGGATTTTTGTAGAAACATGTGCTTTTGTAACGTTTGCCAACACAAAACCTATTTTTTTTACTCAATATGACAGTATAACTGTCATATTCAACATACAGTGGGGCAACAAAAGTATTTAGTCAGCCACCGATTGTGCAAGTTCTCCCACTTAAAATGATGACAGAGGTCTGTAATTTTCATCATAGGTACACTTCAACTGTGAGAGACAGAATGTGAAAAAAAAGTCCAGGAATTCACATTGTGGGAATTTTAAAGAATTTATTTGTAAATTATGGTGGAAAATAAGTATTTGGTCAACCATTCAAAGCGCTCACTGATGGAAGGAGGTTTTGGCTCAAAATCTCACGATACATGGCCCCATTCATTCTTTCCTTAACACGGATCAATCGTCCTGTCCCCTTAGCAGAAAAAAAACCCCAAAGCATGATGTTCCCACCCCCATGCTTCACAGTAGGTATGGTGTTCTTGGGCTGCAACTCGGTATTCTTCTTCCTCCAAACACGACGAGTTGAGTTTATACCAAAATTGATACATGGATGATACAGCAGAGGATTGGGAGAATGTCATGTGGTCAGATGAAACCAAAATAGAACTTTTTGGTATAAATATCTACAGTCATGGTCAAAAGTTTACATACACTTGTAAAGAACATAATGTCATGACTGTACTGAGCGTCCAATAATTTCTGCAACTCTTATTGATTTGGTCACATTTTCAGTAGACCCATAATAAAGACATAAAAGAACCAAACTTCATGAAAGTTTTTTTGTGACCAACAAGTATGTGCTCCAATAACTCTATCACAAAAAAATAAGAGATGTAGAAATTATTGGGAACCCAAGCCAGCCATGACATTACGTCTTTCACAAGTGTATGTAAACTTTTGACCATGACTGTATATTGACAATACTGTTTAGAGGGTATCGGTGCAATACCAAAATCGGGTGCCCCTATTATTAAAGGCCTACTGAAATGAGATGTTCTTATTTAAACGGGGATAGCAGGTCCATTCTATGTGTCATACGTGATCATTTCGCCATATTGCCATATTTTAGCTGAAAGGATTTAGTAAAGAACATCGATGATAAAGTTCGTAACTTTTGGTCCCTAATAAAAAAGCCTTCCAGCAGACGATGATGTCACAAGGGTGAGGGCTCCTCATGTCCTCACATTTATTATAATGGGAGCTTCCAGCTGGGGGGGTGGGGGAGCTTAGGCGGTGGTAGCGGCGGCGGCGGCGATGACCAAGAAGAACGCAGTGTTGGAATATAATTACAACACTTTATGTACATATTTATATACATCCGTTCCATCCGTCCTTCCATCCGTCTTCTACCGCTTGTCCCTTTTGGGGTCGCGGGTGATGCTGGAGCCTATCTCAGCTGCATTCGGGCGGAAGGCGGTGTACACCCTGGACAAGTCGCCACCTCATCATAGGGCATTGTTATAATAATAATCAGAATTTTTACTTGGCAAAATTATGACAGAAGTCATTCTATGAAAAAAGTCGTAATTTTACTCGACAAAAGTCACACTTTTATAAGAAAACTTAAAAATTTCGGCATTGTTGTAATAAGAGTCGGAATTTTACCTGGCAAAGTTATGACAAAAGTCATAATTGTACTCCAAAAATTTCGCAATTTTACAAGAACAACAAAAACAATTCATGATATTGTGATAAAAGTCTGCATTTTATGTAACAAATGTCACCATTTTGCATTAAAAAGTAATCATTTTACATATGTATATAATATTTACATATTTATATAATATGTAACTACAAGCTCCATTCACAGACAGAGTCCCATTGCTTTTAAGAGCGGTCGAGCGAGTCAAAAGCCAAATATATATATATATATATATATATATATATATATATATATATATATATATATATATATATATATATATATATATATATCAATCAATCAATCAATCAATCAATCAATGTTTACTTATATAGCCCTAAATCACTAGTGTCTCAAAGGGCTGCACAAACCACTACGACATCCTCGGTAGGCCCACATAAGGGCAAGGAAAACTCACACCCAGTGGGACATCGGTGACAATGATGACCCAGTGGGACGTCGGTGACAATGATGACTATGAGAACCTTGGAGAGGAGGAAAGCAATGGATGTCGAGCGGGTCTAACATGATACTGTGAAAGTTCAATCCATAATGGATCCAACACAGTCGCAAGAGTCCAGTCCAAAGCGGATCCAACACAGCAGCGAGAGTCCCGTTCACAGCGGAGCCAGCAGGAAACCATCCCAAGCGGAGGCGGATCAGCAGCGCAGAGATGTCCCCAGCCGATACACAGGCAAGCAGTACATGGCCACCGGATCGGACCGGACCCCCTCCACAAGGGAGAGTGGGACATAGAAGAAAAAGAAAAGAAACGGCAGATCAACTGGATGTATATATATTTTATTTTATTTTATTTATTTATTTTTAATTATTATTTTTATTTGTGGCGGCCGTACTTCTTTCGTGGGGGTCCGCCACAAATAAATGAATGTGTGGGAAACCCTGGAGGTAATGGGTCCCATTTTTATAGTCTTTGGTATGACTCTGCCGGGATTTGAACTCACAAGCTACCGATCTCAGGGCTGACACTCTAATTATGGAGGACAGCGCTCATATTTGACATTCAATCGACACATTTAACATTTACTGGTGCTCATCTTTGTTTGCAGGATGTGCCTTCCTGACATACTGTGCACGTGAGTCAGCCCTCAAAGCCCAGAATGCATTGCACGAGCAGAAGACACTGCCCGGGGTGAGTGCTGCCTTTGTTCAATGCCAGCTCACATGTATGTTTAAAAAAAAAAAAAAAAAAAAAAAAAGCGTGGGGGATGGGGGAATACTTTGTTTCGACACACACTCGCAGACAGGGTGACGCAAGGAAAAATAATTCCCAACTTCCCCTTTTGGCTGATTTGCTCCAATCAAAGTCGAGGGAGCTGCTCTCCCCCGTCGATGTTGTGCACGTACTTCCATCTTTGCGACATGTCACCGCCATGAGGCTTACTCTATGTTTCCCTTTCGATAAATGACTATATGAGCATGGCAGGTGTGCTGCCAGTCTCCGGAGCTAAATTTGACATGACAGCCACGTCTCTATAATAAGTGAGGAGGCGAGGAATGACTGAGACTGAGTGTGCGCCCAACTTGACAACGCTTCCTCTTTTACCAACAAGACTTCATCGCAGCCTCCCCTTGTTTCCTTTTTTCTTATTTTAGTGTTAATCGCCATCCTTCGCTTCTTTTTCCAAACCCGCCTCCCCAATGGCTATTTTTTCTTCTTATTACAATTTTCCGCACAAACTGATAAGTGTATTTTTGTATACAATTTTCGTTCATTTAATTATGATGTCTGATAGTATAAAATATACGATATACAATTCGATTCAATATCGATTCTTGGGGTCACGATTTGATAATATATCGATTTTTTTCCAATTCAAAACGATTCTGTATTCATTCAATACATAGGATTTCAGCAGGATCTACCCCAGTCTGCTGAGATGCTAGCAGAGTAGTACAGTTGTGATCAAAATTATTCAACCCCCACACAATTTAGGTGTTTTAGCAAGTTGGACATTTATTCCGTATCTTGTTTATAGTCATATCAAATAAAGATGTGTCAAATAGACGAATGCAACTTAAATTGTAACACTGTATTTTAAAAAATACCAATAAAGGACATTTTTCTCAATATCTCATTGACAAAATTATTCAACCCCTTGAAGATCATAACTCTTAAGAGCAGAATTTGAGTAAGGTCTTTTTGATCAGGTGTTGAAAACACCTGTAGATGTGATAAGAACCATAACGGGCAACAATTAAACTGATTGAAAAAGACTGTGACGCTCAGCTTCTTGTAGATGGTCAATGGTGTATTTGCAACATGGTGAAGTCCAGGGAGTGGTCAAAGAAGTCAAGAGAGGAGGTCATTTCTCTTCATAAGAAAGGATACGGATATAAGAAAATAGCAAAGACATTACACATTCCAAGGGACACAGTTGGGAGCATAATTCGCAAGTTTAAAGCTAAAGGCACGGTGGAAACACTACCTGGGCGTGGCAGAAAGAGGATGCTGTGTGCAGTACAGTGGTGAAACCCCCCCCCGGTAACAGCTGAGGAACTACAACAGGACATTGCAGAGGGGGGAACGCAGGTTTCGTCCCAGACAATAAGGCGTGCACTACGAGATGAAGGCCTCCATTCCAGAACTCCCAGGCGCACCTCACTTCTGACTACCAGGCACAAGAAAATAGACTCCAGTATGCCAAAAATCATCTGGACAAGCTTATGAGATGCGATGCAAGTGTAAGCCACATTGTTCTTTTTTTTATTTTTATAAATGTCTAATGATAATGTCAATGAGGGATTTTTAATCACTGCAATGCTGAAAATATAACTAATGTTGATAATGTTGTTGATAATATTCATTTTTGTTTCACTACTTTTGGTTTGTTCTGTGTTGTGTTTGTGTCTTCTCAAGTGCTCTGTTTATTGCAGTTCTGAGTGTTGCTGGGTCAGGTCTGGTTTTGGAATTGGATTTCATTGTTATGGTATTGCTGTGTAGTGGTTTGTTAGATTTATTAAAATAAATTAAAAAAATCCATCCATCCATTTCCTACCGCTTATTCCCTTTGTGGTTGCGGGGGGGCGCTAATGGCTATCCAATCGATTTTTAAAAGATGAGAATCGATTCTGAATCGCACAAGGTATTCAAACCGATTTTTTCCCACACCCCTAATATTGACCATGAATTAGTTGCTTATTAACATGCAAATTAGTAACATATTGGCTCTAAATGAGTCATTATTAAGTACTTATTAATGCCTTATTCTGCATGGCCTTATTATACAGCCATTAACTAAAAGCTCATTCACGTAAGAGACTAGACATATAAGATTTCATGGGATTGAGCAATTAGGAGTGACAGATTGTTTGGTAAACATATAGCATGTTCTATATGTTATAGTTATTTGAATGACTCTTACCATAATATGTTACGTTAACATACCAGGCACCTTCTCAGTTGGTTATTTATGCGTCATATAACGTACACTTATTCAGCCTGTTGTTCACTATTCTTTATTTATTTTAAATTGCCTTTCAAATGTCTATTCTTGGTGTTGGGTTTTATCAAGTACATTTCCCCCCGAAAATGCGACTTATCCTCCAGTGCGACCTATATATGTTTTTTTCCTTCTTAATTGTGCATTTTTGACAGGTGCGACTTATACTCCGAAAAATACGGTACTTAACAAAAAAAGGTGAAATAACTGAAAACATGATTTATATTCTCGTTTCTTCAAAATAGCCACCCTTTGCTCTATTTACTTTTTCGCACACTCTTGGCATTCTCTCGATGAGTTTCAAAAGGTAGTCACCTGAAATGGTTTTCACTTCACAAGTGTGCTTGCAACACTAAATTGGCCCTAGTGTGTGATTGTGAGTGTGAATGTTGTCTGTCTATTTGTCTTGGCCCTGTAATGAGGTGGCGACTTGTTCAGGGCAGTGTTTTTCAAACACTGTGCCGCGGCACAACAGTGTGCCATGAGATACAGTCTGGTGTGCCATGGGAGATTATGTAGTTTCACCTAATTGGGTTAAAAATTGTTTTTGCAAACAAGTAATTATAAGCCGCAAATGTGTTGTTGTTGAGTGTCGGTGCTGTCTACACATCAGCAGAGTAACCATGTAATACTCTTCCATATCAGTAGGTGGCAGCAGGTAGCTAATTGCTTTGTAGATGTCGGGAACACGTCATGTAGGACGACGATGGTTTGTCGTGATCACAATATGCGGGAGGCAGGGTGCAGGAAAAGGTATCCAACACTTAAACCAAAAATAAACAAAAGGCGAGTGCCGCTAAGAAAAGGCATTGAAGCTTTGGGATGGTTATGCAAAACGAAACTAAAGCTGAACTTGCAGCAAAGTAAACAAAAACAGAATGCTGGACGACAGCAAAGAGTTACGGCGTGTGGAGCAGATGGCGTCCACAAAGTACATCCGTACATGACATAAGAAAGAACAATGTCCCCACAAAGAAGGATAGCGCCCTCAGGAAAAATCCAACGAAAGAGGAAAAGCAACCAAAATAAGAGCTCAAGACAAGAACTAAAACACTGCACACAGGAAAACAGCAAAAAACTCCAAATAAGTCAGGGTGTGATGTGACAGGTCGTGACAGTACACCTACTTTGAGACAAGAGCTATATTGATGCATGCTTGGTTGTGGTTTAAATTCATATCCAACAATTACTACAACGACTTCTTACTGTCAATATCGGCTGCTGAGTTTCCTTTTTTTTATGTTTTCTGCTGGTGGTGTGCCTCGGAATTCTTTCAATGAACGATGTGTGCCTCGGCTCAGAAAAGGTTGAAAAACACTGGTATAGGGTGTACTCCGCCTTCCGCTCGAGTGCAGCTGACATAGGCTCTCGCACCCCTTCTCCCTGGTGGAGGGGGTCCGGTCCGATGTCCATGGATGAAGTTCTGGCTGTCCAGAGTCGGGACCCAGGATGGACCACTCGTCTGGAGTCAGGACCCAGGATGTAGCGCTCGCCTGTGAATCGGCTGGGGACATCTCTGCGCTGCTGATCCGCCTCCGCTTGGGATGGTTTCCTGCTGGCTCCGCTGTGGACGGAACTCTCGCTGCTGTGTTGGATCCGCTTTGGACTGGACTCCCACGGCTGTGTTGGATCCACTATGGACTGAACTTTTCACAGTATCATGTTAGACACGCTCGACATCCATTGCTTTCGGTCCCCTAGAGGAGGGGGGGGGGGGCACATTTGAGGTCCTCTCCAAGGTTTCTCATAGTCCTCATTGTCACCGACGTCCTACTGGGTCATCATTGTCACCGACGTCCCACTGGGTGTGAGTTTTCCTTTCCCTTATGTGGGCCTACCGAGAATGTCGTAGTGGTTTGTGCAGCCCTTTGAGACACTAGTGATTTAGGGCTATATAAATGAACATTGATTGATTGATTGAAATGTGCCTCGGCTCAGAAAAGGTTTAAAAACACTGGTATCAGGTGTACCCTGCCTTCCGCCCGAGTGCAGCTGTCATAGGCTCTCGCACCCTCTGCCACCCCGTAAGGGACAAGCAGTAGAAAATGGATGGATGGATCATTCAAGATGCACACCTCCCGGAGCGCACTTTTGGCATGCTAAAAATGATGATGATTCGTTCTGTTGTCTAGATCAGTGGTACCTTAACTTTTTGTACCTGCGGACCGGTCAACGCTTGATAATTTGTCCCAAGGCCCGGGGGGGTGTGGGGATGGGTTTTTTTGTTTTCTTTTTTGTCATGAAAAATTGAGGTTTTTGGCTTGGTGCACTAATTGTAAGTGTATCTTGTGTTTTTTATGTTGATTTAATAAAAAGAATAAAAATAAAATAAATAATATTAATAAAAAATGATTCTGCGGCCCAGTACCAATCATCTACATAGCCCAGAAATTATGCTATAAATTATATTTGTGTGCTGCTTTTTCTATAACGTAACAAAAAACTCTACGTTGGAGCACATGGTGCAGTGGATGTGTGGTAAATACCGTAAATGTCTCCATGGGCACAGCTAACCTCCCAATATAAAGCATGCACAGGCTACTTAGAATGTGATATTTGAATTATTGAATTATTCATGATCTCAGAAAGCGTTTCTATTGTTTATGCCAGTGGTTCTCAACCTTTTTTCAGTGATGTACCCCTTCTGAACAGGCTGTGTTGGAGCCACTGTGGATTGAACTTTCACAGTGTCGTGTTGGACCCGCTCGACATCCATTGCTTTCGGTCCCCTAGAGGGGGGGGGGGGTTGCCCACATCTGAGGTCCTCTCCAGGGTTTCTCATGGTCAGCATTGTCACTGGCGTCCCACTGGATGTGAATTCTCCCTGCCCACTGGGTGTGGGTTTTCCTTGCCCTTTTGTGGGTTCTTCCGAGGATGTTGTAGTCGTAATGATTTGTGCAGTCCTTTGAGACATTTGTGATTTGGGGCTATATAGATAAACATTGATTGATTGATTGATTGACTTTCACAATATCATGTTAGTCCCGCTCGACATCCATTGCTTTCAGTCCCCTGGGGGGTGTGGCTTGCCCACATATGCAGTCCTCTCCAAGGTTTCTCATAGTCATCAATGTCACCGACGTCCCACTGGGTGTGAGTTTTTCCTTGCCCCTTATGTGGGCTCTACCGAGGATGTCGTTGTTGTTTGTGCAGCCCTTTGAGACACTTGTGATTTAGGGCTATATAAATAAACATTGATTGATTGATTGAAGTACCCCCTAATCAGAGCAAAGCATTTTTGGTTGAAAAAAAAAAAGATAAAGAAGTAAAATACAGCACTATTTCATCAGTTTCTGATTTATTCAATTGTATAACAGCGCAAGATATTGCTCATTTGTAGTGGTCTTTCTTGAACTATTTGGAAAAAAGATTTTTTTTAAAAAATAACTAAAAAGTTGTTGAAAAATAAACAAGTGATTCAATTATAAATAAAGATTTCTACACTTAGAAGTAATCATCAACTTAAAGTGTACTGTTTGGGGATTGTAATAGATTCATGAACTTAATTCTAAATATTTCTTTAAAAAAAAAAGAAATCTTTAACATCAATATTTATGGAATATGTCCGCAAAAAATCCAGCTGTCAACACTGAATATTGCCTTGTTGCATTTCTTTTCACAGTTTATGAACTTACATTCATATTTTGTTGGAAGTATTATTCAATAAATGTATTTATAAAGGATTTTTGAATTGTAGCTATTTTTTTAAATATTTTTTAAAAATCTCACGTACCCCTTGGCATACCTTCAAGTACCCCCACTGGTTTATGCAATGAATGTTCTCCGTTTTTTTCTATTTTGTTGTGCTTCTAGCTGACGGTTTTTTTCCTGCTCCGTGGCTGCATCGCATGTGCATATTGACACGAGCGTGAAGTAGCAGGCAGTCGCCATAGCAACGCAGACGCAACCACCCTGCCTCCTGTTCTTTTGCACTGTGTCATTTCATAACTGCTAGTGTGGAGAGAGAGAGAGAGAAAAAAAACAGGCCACTGCTTATTGGAGATTTTAGGGACAGTTTGACAGAACGCCAGTAGAATTGTGACCGAACTAATCCCATTGTTAGCGTGACAGTAGTGTGACCTTCTCGACCCCCCATAGGGGATCAGCATGTCCCATGGCTCGTCGTCCCTCCTCCTTTTTTTTTTTTTTTTACTCCACCAGCTCTTTAAACTGTGATGAACAAGCGTATGTGTTCTCAAGCCCCTCCACCCTCCTTATCACCACAGTCATTGCTTTAAAAAAAAAAAAAAAAAAAAATTTGACAAAACCATCTGATTAGCTTCACACAGACCAGACCTCGCCACTCCTGCTACCAGCTGTGGCGTAATTGTCATCTAATTGCACCTGCTCTGCCCGAGAATAATGGCCGCCACATCCCATGGTCAGGCCTGTGCAAAAGAAGAAAGAAACAGCGAGGCTCTGAAGAAGAGCGATTGTGCAGTTCATCCCTTTTACCCTGCACAGATACATACATCAGATATAACCTCCCATAATGTCAGCATTATACTCACATTTGACTGTTTACATTTGTAAATAAAAACTAAATGGTAAAATTGAGAGCACCCACATATATGGTTGTACGGCAGGGGTCACCAACCTTTTTGAAACCAAGAGCTTCTTGGGTACTGATTAATGCAAAGGTCTACCAGTTTGATACACACTTAAATACATTGCCAGAAATAGCCAATTTGCTCAATTTAACTTTAATAAATACATCTAAATATATATATTAAAAAAATGGGTATTTCTGTCTGTCATTCCGTCATACATTTTTTGTCCTTTTACGGAAGGTTTTTTGTAGAGAATAAATAATGAAAAAACACTTAATTGAACGGTTTAAAAGAGGAGAAAACAGGAAAAAAATGAAAATACAATTTTGAAACATAGTTTATCTTCAATTTCGACTCTTTAAAATTCAAAATTCAACCGAAAAAAATGAATAGAAAAACTAGCTAATTTGAATTTTTTTGAAAAAATAAAAATAAAAATCATTAGTAATTTTTCCTGATTAAGATTGATTTTAGAATTTTGATGACATGTTTTAAATAGGTTAAAATCCAATCTGCGCTTTGTTAGAATATATAACAAATTGGACCAAGCTATATTTCTAACAAAGACAAATCCATTATTTCTTCTAGATTTTCCAGAACAACATTTTTTTTTTAAATTAAAAAGACTTTGAAATAAGATTTAAATTTGATTCTACAGATTTTGTAGATTTGCCAGAATAATTTTTGGGAATTTTAATCATAATAAGTTTGAAGAAATATTTCACAAATATTCTTCGTCGAAAAAACAGAAATTAGAATGAAGAAATAAATTAAAATGTATTCGTTATTCTTTACAATAAAAATAAATAAATTTACTTGAACATTGATTTAAATTGTCAGGAAAGAAGAGGAAGGAATTTAAAAGGTAAAAAGGTATATGTGTTTAAAAATCCTAAAATAATTTTTAAGGTTGTATTTGTTCTCTAAAATTGTCTTTCTGAAAGTTATAAGAAGCAAAGTAAAAAAAAAAAAAAGAATTTGTTTCAACAAGTGAAGACCAAGTCTTTAAAATGTTTTCTTGGATTTTCAAATTCTATTTGAGTTTTGTCTCTTTTAGAATTAAAAATGTCGAGCAAAGCGAAACCCGCTTGCTAGTAAATAAATACAATTTTAAAAATAGAGGGAGCTCACTGGTAAGTGCTGCTATTTGAGCTATTTTTAGAACAGGCCAGCTGATCCTTACGGGCGACCTGGTGCCCGCGGGCACCGCGTTGGTGACCCCTGTTGTACGGTATAAAATTGTATAACAGTGCAAAATATTGCTCATTTGTAGTGGTCTTTGTTGAACTATTTGGAAAAAAAGATATAAAAATAACTAAAATATATTTTACTGTTTATTGTATTGGGTATTAGTATATTACCTCGATACTAATGAATCATTTTCGGTAATATATCATCTCTGAAACGTACCTGTCTCACGCCCGTGTCGAAATCACGTCGTGACATTGCTGGTTTACAAGCAGAGAAGCATGTTCGGCAGCACACAATCACGGAGTACTTACAAGCAGACACAGTATGTAGACAGAAAAGGGAGAACGGACACATTTTGGCTTAAAAACTGACGATAAAGGTGAAGTTATAACACTGAAACACCCTCAGGAAGAGGTGCTTTAAGACATGGCTAGCTAGCTAGCGGCTAACCTCCATCCGCCATCGGCAGTGTTTTAGCTACTTCTAAATCACTAATACTGGTCTCCATGGCGACAAATAAAGTACGTTTCTTACAAGTATCCTCAGGAGACTGCAGGACGAGGAATAGCTAAACATGCTTCACTAAACAGAGTAGCTCACCAGCGTCCAGATGTAAACAAACGTCATTGGTGGATCTATACCTGACATCCACTGTAATGATATCAAGTACAGGCACGATACTACTGTGATTACAGCGATATTTTTTGGCATCACAACATATTTTTTCGTTTTTTTTTTTTTTTAATGTATATCATGTTTATAAACTCAGGAAATGTATCCCTGGACACATGAGGACTTTGAATATGACCAATGTATGATCCTGTAACGACTTCGTATCGGATTGATACCAAAATTTGTGGTATCATGCAAAACTAATGGTAAGTATTAAACAACAGAAGAATATATGATTTTTACATTTTAACAGAAGTGTAGATAGAACATGTTAACAGAGAAAGTAAGCAGATATTAACAGTAAATTAACAAGTAGATTAATAATTGTTTTTTACAGTTTGTCCCTCATAATGTAGGCAAAATAATAGAATGATGAATGACACAATATGTTACTGCACACCTCAGCGGACTAATTAGGCACCTTTGTTTGTTTACTTACTACTAAAAGATAAGTCTTCTTGTATGTTCACTACTTCATTTAAGGACTTAACTCCAATAAGAAACATAATATGTTTAATGTACCTTTAGATTTTTTTGGTTAAAATAAAGCCAATAATGGCATTTTTTGGTTGTCCCTTTTATTTTAAGCTGTGGGGCAGGCTAATTACAAAGGTTGATAAAACAAAAAAAAATCTTGTCATATAAGTATGTTGGAACAAATCAAGTTGATTAAAATACCAAAGCATGTATTTACTTTATTTTATGTATTCATATTTTATATACCGCATAAACATGATTACAAACATTTTGTGATACGTTTTTTTTGTGGTTGTTGGAAAAGCTTCAGAGGAACTGGAGGGTGCCAAAATAAAACAAACTGAAAAATTAAATTGACGGCATAAAAACATGTGCTATTCATATATTCATCCAAATATTCATATTCTGATATTATCGTTGATAAGAGTATTTAAGACTTTTTTTAGAAGCTCCCACAGATTGGTTTTCTTTGAATTACTGTAAAAATACGGATCAAATAATTTAAATTATTTATGGTATGTGCTATTGATATTGTACAAAACCTAAAACCAGTGAAGTTGGCACATTGTGTAACTCATAAATAAAAACAGAATACAAGGATTTGAAAATCTTTTTCAACTTATATTTAATTGAATAGACTGCAAAGACAAGATAATTAATGTTCAAACTGAGAAACTTCATTTTTGTTTTGCAAGTAATCATTAACTTAGAATTTGCAGTTTCCAAAAACAATTTGAAATGTGGACTCGTCAGACCACAGAACACTCTTCCACTTTGCAGCAGTCCACCTTAGAGGAGTTCGGGCCCAGTGAAGCCGGCGGCCCTTCTGGGTGTTGTTGAAAAATGGCTTTCGCATTGCATAGTAGAGTTTTAACTCGCACTTACAGATGTAGCGACCAACTTTAGTTATTGACAGTGTTTTTTTGAAGTGTTCCTGAGCCCTTGTGGTGATATCCTTTATACACTGATTTTTGATGCAGTACCGCCTGGGGGATCGAAGGTCACGGGCATTCATTGTTGTTTTTCAGCCTTGCTGCTTAGGGCAGGGCATTCTCCAGATTCTCTGAACCTTTTAATGATATTACATAACCGTAAATGGTGAAATCCCTAAATTCCTTGCAATAGATGGTTGAGAAATGTTGTTTTTATACAACATTTCTCAATCAATTTTTTTCTGCACTTGCTGTGTTAAATATGCAATTGAGATCAGTGTGCAGGACACATTGCTTGATATAATAAAATATATTTTACCGTTTATTGTATTGGGTATTATATCATATATGTTATATTATACAGATTATGTATATAAATATATTATATTTATATATATTGTGTATTATACTGTATGTATTTATACTTTATATGCATATTATATTGTACATACCAGTGGTTCTCAACCTTTTTTCAATGATGTACCCCCTGTGAACATGTTTTTAATTCAAGTTTTTTTTTTCAGTGATGTACCCTGTGAACATGTTTTTAATTCAAGTACCCCCTAATCAGAGCAAAGCATTTTTGGTTGAAAAAAAGAGATAAAGAAGTAAAATATAGCACTATGTTATCAGTTTCTGATTGATTAAATTGTATAACAGTGCAAAATATTGCTCATTTGTAGTGGTCTTTCTTGAACTATTTGGAAAAAAAGATAACTAAAAACTTGTTGAAAAATAAACAAGTGATTCAATTATAAATAACGATTTCTACACATAGAAGTGAAGTGAAGTGAATTATATTTTGTATAGCGCTTTTCTCTAGTGACTCAAAGCGCTTTACATAGTGAAACCCAATATCTAAGTTACATTTAAACCAGTGTGGGTGGCACTGGGAGCAGGTGGATAAAGTGTCTTGCCCAAGGACACAACGGCAGTGACTAGGATGGCGGAAGCGGGAATCGAACCTGCAACCCTTTGAGTTGCTGGCACGGCCACTCTACCAACCGAGCTATGCCATAAGTAATCATCAACTTAAAATGCCCTTTTTGGGGATTGCAATAGAGATCCATCTGGATTCATGAACTTAATTCTAAACATTTCTTCACAAAAAAAGAAATCTTTAACATCAATATTTATGGAACATGTCCACAAAAAAATCTAGCTGTCAACACTGAATATTGCATTGTTGCATTTCTTTTCACAGTTTATGAACTTACATTCATATTTTGTTGAAATATTATTCAATAAATATATTTATAAAGGATTTTTGAATTGTTGCTATTCTTAGAATTTTTTTAATTTTTTTTTAATCTCACGTACCCCTCGGCATACCTTCAAGTACCCCCAGGGGTATGCGTACCCCCATTTGAGAACCACTGGTATATACTATATACTTATACTTTTCATTTTCTGGGGACGCAAACGGCACACCTTCAGTGGAAAAGTACTTTTTTTTAAATATTCATGTTGGTTTGGACTGGTGAAAGATGCAGTTGAATGCTGATTGAATATTTGCATCATCCTCGGAGGATGTGTGTGGTTTCTCAGCTCATAAAAGGGCTGAAACCTACATTAATCCGACGCTAAAACAAGCGATTATTGCCATTTGTCACCGTGGACGATTCCAGCCCTACTCATCTGCGGTCCATTAGCGACGCAATATATTGCCCTTCATCAAAACTCACTTAGCGGAATTCATATTTGCCACAATGCCCTGCTCTTTGTTATTTAAGCGCAATCACTATTTATCCCTTTGACAAGTGAGAAAATGTTTCTAGCATGTGCAGTCGGGGGAGGGGGCGGCGAGAGTGGGCAGGTGTTCACACTAACACAGTTTAATGAGGGGTGTATTGCTTTGTGTCGCTTCGCTTTTGTGAAGCGTGCACTCACACACGTGCATAGATCACGCTCGTATGGAGGTTGTATTTGGGGGGGGATGGACTGTGCAGTGTGTTTAAGTCAGCCGTGTCTGAGCAATAGACTGTCTTGGAGTGGAACATGTGACTCGTGTGACATAATCATGCATGGTTGTGGATAGTTTTGAATAAATGCTCTTTAAATACAAAAAAAATGGTTGTCGGGTTCAAACAAGCTTTAAATCAACACTTAAAGGGGACCTGCTGTATGATGATTTCATCTGCATGGAAGATAATGTACATTTTGCTCCACGGTCACTTTTATACCCTGGAGCAGGGGTGCCCATTACGTCGATCGCGATTGACTGGTCGATCTCGTAGGGTGTGTCAGTTGATCTCAAGCCAGGCATTAGATAGATAGATAGATGGATAGTACTTTATTGATTCCTTCAGGAGAGTTCCTTCAGGAAAATTTAAATTCCAGCAGCAGTGTACAGAGTTGATATCAATTTAAAGAAAAAAGTAAAAAGTAAATAATGGGGGTTTAAAAGGAAACAAAATAGAGAAGTATTACAAAAAGAATAAAAACCATGGGAATAACAATATAACAGTAAAATAAGAATATAACAAGACAAAGTAGGCAGTAGTGACCATGTTATGAAAACATTAAAAAATAGACATAAAAATGAGCAATCATCAATCATACCAAGACTTCACTTTCGTCAGTTGTTTGACATTCTCGGCACCCGAGGATCTTGTGAGATGTCGCTGGCTGCTGCGAGCTCATATTTAAGAAAAAAATCACTAACAGGGCGGACGCAGAGAAACACATTTTATTTCTAGAGGCTCCGTACCTACTGTCAAAACTCTAAAGACCGACTGCACAGTTCCTGTCTTCACCATAAAAGACCTGTTTCATCCTGCCTGTGCTAACAAAATAAGAGTCTCAGAAAGCTAGCGTGCACAAGCTAGCAAGCTACGGAGTTTGATGCCAATGTATTTCTCCCCCGCCCTCAGCGACCGCTTTCTCACTTGCTTGCCCACCCGCAATCTCACTGACATCACTCACCTGCTGCCAGACATCAAAGGGCCACACACATATGCTACTCTCATAACAAAGTGTTTAAAAACGAGTATGCAAGTTGGACAAATGAGATGCCAAATCCAACCACTTTCATGTGGTATTGGACAGAAAGGAGGACTTTTTTTTTCCTCCATTTGAAAATGCGGACGTTATCAGCACCACTGTCTAATTCCAATCAATGCAAGTCATCAGAATCAAATACACCAACTTATATTCTTGTCTTCATGAAAGAAAGGAATCTATGTGTGTTGAACATGCTTGTATTATCATTAAACACCATTAACTTGTTAACAAAAATGTCTCTTTCATAAATAAATACATATAAATTATAAATAGGAATGAGGTAGATCTCCTCGACTTGGTCAATTGAAAAGTAGCTCGCCTGCAGAAAAAGTGTGAGCGCCCCTGCCCTGGAGTCTCTCTGCAAGGCGTTTCTTTTTGGTGGCGCCTGCAGCCTCTTCAAAAATGTATCGTTTGAAAATGTACAGTTTAAATATTGTAGTCATCTTCGCTTCTCCCCCCCCAGACAAATATACTGAAATAAACATTGCATAGATTCACCTGGCCACAGCAAAAGGTACTCAACGCTGTTCGATTCAGAGAGTGCATTAAAAAAGCTGCTTTTAGCAACATTTGCGTCACATCATGTTGCATGTCGGTGTTATTCTGCTCATGCCAAGATTAGATGAAAGTAATACTTTATCCCACTTTTTTTGTGTTTCCTTATGGTCTGAAACAGAGGGGGATTAGCCCCACTCAAAATGCAGGAACCTTATGATTTGACTCTTTGACATTGTTCAACAATAGATTCCAACATTGTTTATAAGTTAGAAAAAAAGAAAAAAGAAAGTATATAAATATATCCGGGTTACGGCATCGGGACTACATTTTCAATAATTTACAATAATAAAATACCGTTGTGTCCTTGGGCAAAACACTTCACCCGCCTGCTCCCAGTGCCACCAACACTGGTTTAAATATAACTTAGATATTGGGTTTCACTGTGTAAAAACACTTTGAGTCAGTAGAGAAAAGTGCTATATAAATATAATTCATTTCACTTCACAGATATATTAAAGCATGGGTCCCAAACACGCGGCCCGCGGGCCAATTGAGGCCCGCGAGACGTTATTTTGCGGCCCGCACCTTAATGTGAAAATTTCATGTTGGTGCGGCCCGCAAGTTTTATATGAATGCCGCTTTACAGCGTCACACTGGCATACCCTCGATTTTTCAGGGAGACTCCCAATTTTCCGTGCACCTCCGAGGGTAGTCATTCTCCCGAATTCAATATTAAGGGGACTGCCCTTAGAGTCCTCTACAACCTGTATAAAAAGCGTGCCAGTCCAGCCACATGTTGTATTTGACTTCTGTAGACGTAATGAGCGACTGCAAGACATAGTTGATCAACAGCAACACAGTTCACACTGAGGGTGGCCGTATAAACAACTTTAACACTGTTACAAATATGTTGTATTTGACTTCTGTAGACGTAATGAGCGACTGCAAGACATAGTTGATCAACAGCAACACAGTTCACACTGAGGGTGGCCGTATAAACAACTTTAACACTGTTACAAATATGCGCCACACTATGAACCCACACCAAACAAGAATGACAAACATATTTTGGGAGAACATCCGCACTGTAACACAACATAAAAACAACAGAACAAATACCCAGAATCCCATGCAGCCCTAACTATTCCGAGCCACAATATACACCCCCGCGCCACCCAACCCTGCCCCTTATTGTACTGTTTGAATGGTGGAAAAGCGGACGAGACGGCAGGTTGTAGAGGACGCTAAAGGCAGTGCCATTGATTGATTGATTGATTGATTGAAACTTTTATTAGTAGATTGCACAGTTCAGTACATATTCCGTACAATTGACCACTAAATGGTAACACCCGAATACGTTTTTCAACTTGTCGGGGTCCACGTTAATCCACGCCCTTAATATTGTTGTCCGGGTGATAACTGGGAGAATGATTGCCCCGGGAGATTGTCGGGAGGGGCACTAATATTCGGGTGTTTACCGGAAAGATCACGAGAGTTGGTGAGTATGTCGCTAGGGTCGGAAAGCCATTCAAAGAAGGTGAATTCATTAAAAAGCGCATGTTAGATTTTTTTAAGACATCTTTTCTTGCGGCCCAGCCTCACCCAGTTTTTTGCATCCGGGTAAATTGAGTTAAAGACCCCTGTATTAAAGTCTTCGCCGCTATTTTTTTCCACACACAGTCAAAATTATAGTTTGATTGATTATCCGTGTTGGCCCTGTGATGAGATGGCGACTTGTCCAGGGTGTACACCGCCTTCTGCCCGAATGCAGCTGAGATAGGCTCCAGCACCCCCACCACCCCAAAAGGGACAAGCGGTAGAAAATGGATGGATGGATGATTAATTGAACACTAATATACAACATTGTTTATAAGTCGGAAAGAAAAAGAAAAAATGAGCTGTACACTGTTTAAATATATATATTAATATATATTATTTTTTTGTATACTAAAATAATCATTGTATAGATTCACTCGGTCACAGCAATAGGTACACAACTCTCAGATTGATTCATGGAGTGCATAAAAAAGCTGCTTTTTGCAACATTTATGTCACACCACGTCAGTGTTATTATATGCATGCCAAGATTAGATAAAATTTAATACTTCATCCTATTTTGTTGTTTCCCTATAGCCTGAAACAGAGAGGGAGGAGCTCCATCCAAAATGCAGGAACCTTATGATTTGAAGCTTTGACATTGTTAAAGGCCTACTGAAACCCACTACTACCCACCACGCAGTCTGATAGTTTGTACATCAATGATGAAATATTAACATTGCAACACATGCCAATACGGCTTTTTTAGTTTACTAAATTACAATTTTAAATTTCCCGGGAGTTTCGTCTTGGAAACGTCGTGTAATGATGACGTGTACGCAGGACGTCAGAGGTTTTTAGGAAGTATGAGCGCTACGCACACACACAGGTAAAAGTCGTCTGCTTTAACGGCATAATTACACAGTATTTTGGATCTCTGTGTTGCTGAATCGTTTGCAATTTGTTCAATTAATATTGGAGAAGTCACAGTAGAAAAATGGATTTGGGAAGCTTTAGCCTTTAGCCACACAAACACACGGTGATTCCTTGTTTAAAATTCCTGGAGGTGAAACCTTACTATGGATCAGAGCGCGGTCAAGCGAACATGAAACACGACGGAATGTCAACCAGCAGGTTTTGGTGAGAAAATTGTGGTTAAAAAGTCGCCTCTTACCGGAGATTAGCTGAGCTTGTGCCGTCCATAGCTGCCGTGACTTCCCTCAGAGACTGGCGTCAACACACCCTAGGACAAACACCTCCGTCTATCAGGTACTATTAAACTCACTAAAACACTAGCAACACAATACAAAGATAAGGGATTTCCCAGAATTATCCTAGTATATGTGTCTAAAAACATCGGAATCCGTCCCAATGCAATCGCGTTTTTTTTTTCTAGTCCGTCGCTATCAATATCCTCAAACACTAATCTTTCATCCTCGCTCAAATTAATGGGGAAATTGTCGTTTTCTCGGTCCGAATAGCACTTTTTGTTGGAGGCTCCCATTAAAATCAGTGTGAATATGTGAGGAGCCATCAAACATGTGACGTCATCGTCTACGACTTCCGGTACAGGCAAGGCATTTCTCTTAGCACCAAAAGTTGCGAACTTTATCGTGGATGTTCTCTACTAAATCCTTTCAGCAAAAATATGGCAATATCGCAAAATAATCAAGTATGACACATAGAACGGACCTGCTATCCCCGTTTAAATAAGAAAATCTCATTTCAGTAGGCCTTTAAACAATAGTATCCAGCCTTGCTAATAAGTCAGAAAAAAAGAAAAATGAAGTACACTGCTTGAATATATGTATTAAAGTCATCGCCGCTATTTTTATCCTGACACGGTCAAAATTAAAGTTTGATTGATTAATTGAACACTAGTATCCGATATTTTTTAAAGAAAAAGAGCAAATAAACTATATACTGTTTAAATATATGTATTAAAGTCGTCGCCGCAATTTTTTTTCGAGACACGGTCAAAATTATACTACAATAAACATTGTATAGATCAGGGGTCGGGAACCTTTTTGGCTGAGAGAGCCATGAAAGCCAAATATTTTAAAATGTATTGCCGTGGGAGCCATATCATATTTTTTCACACTGAATACAACTAAATGCGTGCATTTTTCAAGTAAAACCATCATTTTTAGATAAGATTAGATAAGATAGATTAATAAGTCTCTAATTCTTTTTAGAAACATTGTAACATTGTAAAACAAAGTAAGATTTTCATTGTACGGCAAACCGTCTGTTTAACTGTGCATATGACGATAAACAATCTTGAATCTTGAATCTTGAATTTCTTGAACAAATGCGGTAGGAAACGGATGGATGGATTAAAATGCATGAGAATGTTTTAGATTTTGAACATTATTTTTAACATTGTGATTACCAGCGGCCTTATTCATTACTTATCGTGTTAAGCAATGTCAGATAAGATTTATCTGAGAGCCAGATGCAGTCATCAAAAGAGCCACGTCTGGCTCTAGAGCCATAGGTTCCCTACCCCTGGTATAGATTCACTCGGTCAAAGCAATAGGTACACAACTCTCCAAACGATTCATCCATCCATCCATTTTCTACCGCTTATTCCCTTTTTGGGGTCGCGGGGGGCGCTGGCGCCTATCTCAGCTACAATCGGGCGGAAGGCGGGGTACACCCTGGACAAGTTGCCACCTCATCACAGGGCCAACACAGATAGACAGACAACATTCACACTCACATTCACACACTAGGGCCAATTTAGTGTTGCCAATCAACCTATCCCCAGGTGCATGTCTTTGGAGGTGGGAGGAAGCCGGAGTACCCGGAGGGAACCCACGCATTCACGGGGAGAACATGCAAACTCCACACAGAAAGATCCCGAGCCTGGGATTGAACCCAGGACTGCAGGACCTTCGTATTGTGAGGCAGACGCACTAACCCCTCTTACACCGTGAAGCCCCAAAAGATTCATGAAATGCATAAAAAAGCTGCTTTTTGCAATATTTATGTCACGCCACATCAGTGCTTTTATGCTCATGCCAAGATTAGATGAAGATAATACTTAATCCTACTGTTTTTTGTTTACTTATAGCCTGAAACAGAGGGGAAGGGGCTCCACCCAAAATGGGACATAAAATACAAATATAAGAATGAAATAAAACGGTAATAAAGAAGAGAAAACCATCCATTATCTTGAACCTTTATGTGGTTTCACATCAGTACCTCGCTTGCTGCTTCATTATTATCCTCAGCGGCTTCACTGTTAACCTTACAGTTATGCAAATTAACACCAGCCTTAAACGCATAAACCCTCCCTTAATAGACATAAACACTTCAATTAATGTATGACACTGACACCAGAAGAGCCTGCCGTACGCTTGGGAGACATATTGAAGTGCAAAAAGTGAACAAATAACCGAAGGTATTCTTCCGCCAGTGAATACAGGATGTTGACATTAGCGGGTTCCGCTTCCTTTCTCATGCCATGTTTTTACATCTGATAGCATTGACGCTTTTAGGCAATGAAATGAGCACGGGGAGCTCTTGATTTATGAATTGAATTGATTTACGTGGACCCCGACTTAAAAAAGTTGAAAAACGTATTCGGGGGTAACCATTTAGTGGTCAATTGTACGGAATATGTACTGAACTGTGCAATCTGCTAATAAAAGTTTCAATCAATCAATCTTGGTTTTTGCTTGTTCGGGCCTCCTGAACTCTTGCTTTGTATGTATTAAAACACAACAAATATTACACATTACATCGTAATCACATTATATTACAACATTATAACAAACATCTACTAAAACTGTGCACAGAGGATTTTTTCTCCTCAGTGAGCAAAATAAGGAGCGCAATCTATTTAGCGTCTGTCTTCAAGAGTATGCAGAATATATGCGGATCACCAGAAGGCCAGAGAAAATGCATACAGTCATTTTTAGCACACGTCGTGTGATTTATTAAGACTAAAATTGCTCTGCGGCCGCTGTTTTGCGTCAATATTTAGTACGTGAGATAGGAGGTGATCGCCCCGCAGCTTTGTCCTACGTACAGTTAGGAAGGAATTCATATGGAACCATTTTTGGGTCCATATGAACATCGGATTATAAGGCGCATTTAAAGAGCCATAATATTACAATTTTTTTCTAAATAGAAAACACTTCCTTGTGGTCTACATGACATGTAATGGTGCTTCTTTGGTCAAAATGTTGCATAGATTATGTTTTACAGATCATCTACAAGTCGCTTTCTGACGGTCGCTTCAAGAGGCGCCGTTTTGTGGGTGGTCTTTTTTACGTGGCTCACCTTCGGCAGCATCTTCTCCCTGTCATCTTTGTTGTAGCGGTGTAGCGTGCATGGACGGGAGTGGAAGAAGTGTCAAAAAATGGAGCTAACTGTTTTAACGACATTCAGACTTTACTTAAATAAATAACGGAGCAGCATCTCCTCATCCGTGGCTCACTAGTGCAAAAACAACAGGGCCGAAAATGTGTCCTCTCTAATAACTAAAGTTCCTTGGGTGAATAATGTAAACTCACTACACCGGTATGTTTTAGTGCTTTCATGGTGAGTTTACTGACAGATATAAGTAAGAACTTTACAATACTTTATATTAGAAATGGCAACAGCGGAGGATGAATGTCCCATAACAAGAAGGTTGAGAAAAAGAAGAAGCTTATCGACACCAAAGGCGGATGCGCGCAATTTTTCAGGACTTAGCAGATCCCAGATACAGATCAGCAGGTACCAGAAGGCAAGAAGAGTTGCTTTTGCATAATATTGCGAAACAAAACACCATATAATGTCTTACCTTATACACACACCATAATAATACTCGTATGTTGAAGCACAGTACAATCCATCAAGCCCTGAGGCTTCATAGCTTACCAAAGTCGTACTAAAACATTTTGATGGATTTTTAAATGCCTTTTGTAATATTCTATGTTTTCAACGGAACGTATACCGTTTTGGTGTTGTTGTTTTTTTTTGTCATATTGCAGTCTACACGTATCTATTTTCAATGGAACATAAACTATTGGTGTTGTTTACTTGAGTCATATTGCCATCATAGTGCAGTCTACACATACAGTGGGGCAAAAAAGTATTTAGTCAGCCACCGATTGTGCAAGTTCTCCCACTTAAAATGACGACAGAGGTCTGTAAATTTCATTATCGGTACACTTCAACTGTGAGAGACAGAATGTGAAAAAAAATCCAGGAATTCACATTGTAGGAATTTTAAAGAATTTATTTGTAAATGATGGTGGAAAATAAGTATTTGGTCGACCATTCAAAGCTCTCACTGATGGAAGGAAGTTTTGGCTCAATCGTCCTGTCCCCTTAGCAGAAAAACAGCCCCAAAGCATGATGTTTCCACCCCCATGCTTCACAGTAGGTATGGTGTTCCTGGGATGCAACTCAGTATTCTTCTTCTTCCAAACACGACGAGTTGAGTTTATACCAAAAAGTTCTATTTTGGTTTCATCTGACCACATGATATTCTCCCAATCCTCTGCTGTATCGTCCATGTATCCATTTTGGTATAAACTCAACTCGTCGTGTTTGAAAGAAGAATAATACTGAGTTGCATCCCAAGAACACCACACCTACTGTGGATCATGGGGGTGAAAACATCATGCTTTGGGGCTGTTTTTCTGCTAAGGGGACAGGACGATTGATCCGTGTTAAGGAAAGAATGAATGGGGCCATGTATCGTGAGATTTTGAGCCAAAACCTCCTTCCATCAGTGAGAGCTTTGAATGGTTGACCAAATACTTATTTTCCACCATCATTTACAAATAAATTCTTTAAAATTCCTACAATGTGAATTCCTGGATTTTTTTTCACATTCTGTCTCTCCCAGTTGAAGTGTACCTATGATGAAAATTACAGACCTCTGTCATCATTTTAAGTGGGAGAACTTGCACACTCGGTGGCTGACTAAATACATTTTTGCCCCCACTGTATCTCTTATGTGTGACTGCCATCTACTGGCCAAAATGATCATTTCACCATGTACCAAACAAAATAGCTTCAAGGACGGTAAGCACAACCAAAATGATTCCGTACCTTAGGCGCACTGGGTTAAAAAGGCGCACTGTCAAGTTTTGAGAAAATAAAAGGATTTTTAAGTGTACCTTATAGTCCGAAAAATACGCTAGTCAAATATGCTTAAAAAAAACAACGATGTGGCGAAGCCGCAACATTTGAAGTGCGATGTGGCGAGTTACGACTTTAACTAAAATGCCCCCAACCTGAGATGGTGTGCAGCCGCCACAGACGAGGATCTTCGCGTGCGTGTCAGTGAGCGTGTGATGAATGCGTCCGCGCTTAAACGCACATGGAGTCGTTAGCATATGCACATAAACAAAAGGGTGACAACAACAAAGGTCAGACATTGCTGCAGTGACTCTAATGATGAATATAGATTGGATTTTTGGAGGTGTGAATTGGAGTCAAATTGTGCACATGAGGGGGGGGGGCATGAGGTGTGACATAGTGAGCAGTGGGGGGGGGAGGCGGGGGGGGGGGAGTGTGTTTAGCATCTTAAATACAGACATCTGTTGTGGGGGGATGTTTGTGTGGAAGAAGGGAGCACTGCAAAGTGAGATCTTAGGCGTCAGGCTGGTAATGCGTGTGTGTGTCCGCTCATGCCGCGCCGGAGTTAACACGGCGAAAACAAGGTCCGATTGAAAACCAGAAGGACTTATCTGCGTTCACATGCGATATTTCTGTGAGCGAAATGTGTCCAAATGCTCGGTTCTGTTCCCGCTGTGCACTGCAGAGTCCAGGCAAACTTGGCATGAATATTTAAAAGTCAGAAGACGTGAGAGTGTTTTTAGTTTTGTTTTTTTTACCTGGCACTTCTTTCTGGGATACTACTACAGTACTCATACTGATATGCTGTGACTTTTTTCCGTATTAATAACTAACTGAAATCCACTGAAAGGTTTTTCATCAACTTAATAACATGTGGCATAATGACGAACATTAAAGGCCTACTGAAATGAGATTTTCTTATTTAAACGGTGATAGCAGGTCCGTTCTATGTGTCATACTTGATCATTTTGCGATATTGTCATATTTTTGCTGAAAGGATTTAGTAGAGAACATCCACGATAAGGTTCGCAACTTTTGGTGCTGTCAAAAAAGCCCTGCCTTTACCGGAAATCACAGACGATGACGTAACATGTTGAACCCTCCTCATATCCTCACATTGTTTTTAAAGGGAGCTTCCAACAAAAAGAGCTATTCGGACCGAGAAAACGACAATTTCCCCATTAATTTGAGCGAGGATGAAAGATTTGTGTTTGAGGATATTGATAGCAACGGACTAGAAGAAAAAAAAAAATCAAGTTAAAAAAAAACAAAACGCGATTTAAGTCTCACCTTAAAACTCATTTGTATACTCTCGCCTTTAAATAGACTCCTTTTTTAGACAAGTTGATCTGCCGTTTCTTTTCTTTTTCTCCTATGTCCCACTCTCCCTTGTGGAGGGGGTCCGGTCCGATCCGGTGGCCATGTACTGCTTGCCTGCTTGGGATGGTCTCCTGCTGGCTCCGCTGTGAACGGGACTCTCGCTGCTGTATTGGATCCGCTTTGGACTGGACTCTCGCGACTGTGTTGGATCCATTATGGATTGAACTTTCACAGTATCATGTTAGACCCGCTCGACATCCATTGCTTTCCTCCTCGCCAAGGTTCTCATAGTCATCATTGTCACCGATGTCCCACTGGGTGTGAGTTTTCCTTGCCCTTATGTGGCCCCACCGAGGATGTCGTAGTGGTTTGTGCAGCCCTTTGAGACACTAGTGATTTAGGGCTATATAAGTAAACATTGATTGATTGATTGATTGATTGCATTGGGACGAATTCAGATGTTTTTGGACACATTTACTAGGATAACTCTGGGAAATCCCTTATCTTTCTATTGTGTTGCTAGTGTTTTAGTGAGTTTAACAGTACCTGATAGTCGGAGGTGTGTCTCCACGGGTGTCTTGACGCCAATGTCTCAGGGAAGTCGACGGCAGCTCAGGTGATCTCCGGTAAGAAGCCACTTTTTACCACAATTTTCTCACCGAAACCTGCTGGTTGACATTCCGTCGTGATTCATGTTCGCTTGACCGCGCTCTGATTCATAGTAAAGTTTCACCTCCAGGAATTTTAAACAAGGAATCACCGTGTGTTTGTGTGGCTAAAGGCTAAAGCTTCCTAAATCCATCTTTCTACTTTGACTTCTCCAATATTAATTGAACAAATTGCAAAAGATTCAACAACACATATCTCCAAAATACTGTGTAATTATGCCGTTAAAGCAGACAACTTTTAGCTGTGTGTGTGCGCAGCGCTCATATTTCCTAGAAACCCGTGACGTCTTGCGTACACCTCATCATTACACGACGTTTTCAAGACGAAACTCCCGGGAAATTTAAAATTGCAATTTAGTAAACTAAAAAGGCCGTATTGGCATGTGTTGCAATGTTAATATTGTGTGGTAGGTAGTAGTGGGTTTCAGTAGGCCTTTAAAATCACAGTCGCGAACTAGGCAGGGTTGGAATTGGGGGTTAAATCACCACAAATGATTCCCGGGCGCGGCACCGCTGATGCCCACTGCTCCCCTCAGCTCCCAGGGGGTGAACAAGAGGATGGGTCAAATGCAGAGGACAAATTTCGCCACACCTAGTGTGTGTGACAATCATTGGTACTTTAACTTTAACTTAACATACGTAGTCGTAAAAACAAGGCAGATATTTTATTTACCAGGCCACTGTAACATTACACACAGTTTGAACGGTAACACTGTGTTTGAATTCAGGAAAATCAAACACTGTACTTTAAGTGTGTGACAATCATTGGTACTTTAATATGTAATCATATATGTAATATGATTCTTTTGGCGTACCACTGGATGGAACCTGTCTTTCTGGGTAATGGCTTATGAACTTTGCGCCTATAACAATCCGGATGGTTATTTTCGGAGGATACGACTTTCACAGTTTTCAAAAACAATTTGAAATGTGGACTCGTCAGACCACATATCACTTCTCCACTTTGCATCAGTCCATCTTAAATGTGCTGGTTGGGCCGAGTGAAGACAGCGGCGTTTCTGGGTGTTGTTGATAAATGGCTTTCGCTTTGCATAGCAGAGTTTTAACTTGCACTTACAGATGTAGCGACCAACTGTAGTTACTGACAGTAGTTTTCTGAAGTATTCCTGAGCCCAGGTGGTGATATCCTTTACACACTGATGTCGGTTTTTGATGCGGTACCGCCTGAGGGATGGAAGGTAATGTCGGTTTTTGTCCTTGCTGCTTACGTGCAGAGATTTCAGCAGATTCTCTGAACCTTTTGATGATATTACAGACCGTAGATGGTGAAATCCCTAAATTCCTTGCAGTAGCTCGTTGAGAAATGTTGTTCTTAAACAATTTGCTCATGCATTTGTTCACAAAGTGGTAACCCTTGCTCCATCCTTGTTTGTGAATGAATGAGCATTTCATGAAAGCTGCTTTTACACCCAATCATGACATCCAACTGTTCCCAATTAGCCTGTTCACCTGTGGGATGTTCCAATTAAGTGTTTGATAAGAATTCCTCCACTTTCTCAGTCTTTTTTGCCACTTGTGCCAGCTTTTTTAAAACATGTTGGAGGCATCAAATTCCAAATTAGCTAATATTTGCAAAATACAACAACGTTAAGTATCTTGTCTTTACAGTCTATTCAATTGAATATAGGTTGAAAAGGATTTGTAAATCATTGTATTCTGTTTCTATTTACGATTTACACAAGGTTCGAACTTCACTAGTTTTCGGTTTTGTAGATCAACTTACAAGAAAGAATAACTTTATTAACCTTGTATTGTAGTCTGTAACAGAAAAGACTTCAAGCGCATCAATTTACCTGAATTTAAAAAAGTACCATTATTTAAAGTATTAAATCATTTTTACCAACATTCATTTCATTTTCATTTTCATTTGTAGTTCATTAAAATCGAACACAAGACAATCAGCATAACATTAAATTAATAATGAAAAGGAGCAGAAAGAAGTTAAAAACGTATATCTTCCCCCTATTTACAAGTACAGCAATTGCCTTTCAATCAATCAATCAAACTTTTTTTGTTTAGCACTTTTCATACTGTATTAAATAAAGTACTTTGGGTTTTAAATTTAAAAAAATTATGCACATAATAAAAGTCATGTAGAAACATATTTGGCTGCGAGCACGGAAGCCAAATGTTCATTTCACAACAAAACAAATAAATGACGACATAATTTTACTCAGTCATATCTTTTCATCAGCATGATACAGAAATGATTTTACGTTGTTTTGTTCCACTGTCAAGCCGGTCCCAAAAATGCCAAAACAGAGCTCAAACAGATTGATGATTAGTGCTTCTTTCTTTCCATTGCCACTGTTCTAAAACTGGAGCCTTTTGTTCTGTAACTTTAGCTATTTGATGATGAACAATACAATTAAATCCACTTCAAATAGATCAGCAACATTAAGTCAGAATCACAATATACAAAACACTTTATTTAACCAAGGAAACAAAAGTGAGTGAAAAAATGTGTGCTGATTATTATTATTATTTTTTTTTTTAATCAAAATAATGAAGTCAGTAATAATGGCGACAATGAGCAAGTTTTGTAGTGGACAGCTCTTCTAAGCGGAGTTTAAAGTATGATACTGTACTGATAATATGGTAAATTTTGTCATGATCCGTTGTTTTGTTTAGTTTTTGACTCCCTCAGTTCTGTTTTCAGCACCCCTAGGTTTGTGTTTTATTTGTCATGGGTGCTGATAGGTTTCACCTGCCTCTGATTAGTGTTCGGGACGCTCACCTGGTCCTGGACACTAATCAAAGAGCTACTCATTCCCTGTTTTTCGCTGGTTGTCTCGTTTGCTGTAAGCAACACGTTACGTTTGTCTAAATCTTGCTTCTGGTGCCTATGCCTATTTATCTTTTGATTCCTGTGCTAAGTTTCGCCTTAGCTCCCCGTGC
This sequence comes from Nerophis ophidion, assembly GCF_033978795.1. Lineage (NCBI taxonomy): Eukaryota > Metazoa > Chordata > Actinopteri > Syngnathiformes > Syngnathidae > Nerophis > Nerophis ophidion. Next base: position 22,462,559 of record NC_084631.1, on the reverse strand, counting down.
TATGAGGACCCAGATGCAGAGAGGAAGTTCCAAAATAAAGCTTTTATTTTGAAATGACTTTTTACCTCCAGAGTAAAAAGTATTTCGCAAGAATAAACAAATTACGCGGAAAATAATGCCGTGAAAAAGGTAAATCAAAACCACTCCAAAAAATAGGAGGAAGTATCTAACATGAGAATAAACAAACAAAAAGTCGTATATAATGTAAAATAACTAAAAGCGCTCCAACAGGAGGAAAAAACAAAAAGGATCTATATATATATATATATATATATGTATATATATGTATATATATATATATATATATATATATATCCATTTTCTACCGCTTATTCCCTTTTGGGGTCGCGGGGGGGCGCTGGCGCCTATCTCAGCTACAATCGGGCGGAAGGCGGGGTACACCCTGGACAAGTCGCCACCTCATCGCAGGGCCAACACAGATAGACAGACAACTTTCACACTCACATTCACACACTAGGGCCAATTTTAGTGTTGCCAATCAACCTATCCCCAGGTGCATGTCTTTGGAGGTGGGAGGAAGCCGGAGTACCCGGAGGGAACCCACGCATTCACGGGGAGAACATGCAAACTCCACACAGAAAGATCCCGAGCCTGGATTTGAACCCAGGACTGCAGGAACTTCGTATTGTGAGGCAGACGCACTAACCCCTCTGCCACCGTGAAGCCCATATATATATATATATATATATATATACACACTAAATGTGAATAAACAAAAATCACTCAATCAGTGAGGCAAAAAACGGAATTTAGAAAAACACAAAAACTCACCAATTAGGTTGACGAAGGATAACAAAGGGCGCTCGAAGGAAGAAAAAGGTCAACTCAAAATTACAGCAAAAAGACTTCTCGATCCAAATAGGAAAACCAGGAAAAAAGGGCAAGACAAGGAGATAAACATGGACATGAGCATGGATGCTAGAAAGGCACGTAAGACGAGACGATCTGGCACAGGACAAGAGGAGGCATGAGCTTAAATAGGATATGAGGATAATGGGGAACAGGTGGAAACAATCAAGGGTCAGGGATGACGTCAGACTGGTGACACGAGAGGAAGGGCCCCTGATCTGAAACAAGAGGATTGCTTTTCAAAATAAAACATGTAAATCACAAGACAGAAAAACCAAGACAAGACTTCCCTCACCGCGGTGTGACAGCTTGTTTGTATTTTTGAATGATTTATGAGAATAAATCGTTGTCTTACCTGCACCTTGCCTCCGGAGTTCCTGCTGCGTCTTGGGAGAACGATCCGCGCAGTAAAATGCGACCCAAGCGTAACAGATTTGTCCCAAAGTAATCGTCGTTGGCTCCCACAAAGTCTGCATGATTTGGATTGTTGTTGGTGATGAAGGGATCTATGGTTCCTCCTCTACGTAACGCGACAACGTAGCTCATTATCTCTCAAAATGGCTCGGGAATCTCCGTGCGATCGATAGTATTTTGTTCATATCTATTTAATCGCAAACTTTGGAATTATTTCGTTGTCATAAATCCGATATATATGATAGTAGCTTCAATATAGAGGCAACCACTCTACTGGTACTTGAATTGAGCAGAATAGAGTCTTTCTTCATATATTCAGAATAAACGTTGATCATCAGAACGGCCACAATACTGGGAAGAGGAGATGCAATCATAACCATTCAGCACTCGCTACGTGATTTATCAAGACTGAAAATGTTCTGCGGCCGCTGTGGATGGAAACAAAAGCTAAATTTGATTATTATCAATATTTCAGTAATGATTGTCTCCTATATCTTTATGTAGGTGTTACGCGGGTGTTGGCAACGCTCGGCTTTCGATCCACAACCGTCTCTTTAGCGCCGCCCTAGTGGCTCCCTGGAGCTTTTTCAAAAATGTATGAAAATGGAAAAAGATGAGGAAAAATTTTATGTTGTTGTTTTAATATTGTTTCTGTAGGAGGACAAAGTGACACAAACCTTCCTAATTGATAGAAATCCAACTGTTTACCTTGAACATGCTTCACTGATGAGAGTTATTGGCACGCGCCATTTTGTCCTAATTTTGGAAGTCCTTGAACGCACCGTAGTTTGTTTACATGTACAGCTTTCTTTGAAGATGCCACAGAAATGCCACTCCTTCTTTGTCTGTATTTGTCCATCAAACGTTTTATGCTGTGCGTAAATGCACAAAGGTGTGCTTTGTTGATGTTATTGACTTGTTTGGAGTGCTAATCAGACATGTTTGGTCACTGCATGACTGCAAGATAATCCATGCCAACAAGCTATTTATCCTAGCTGTATGTACATCATGCATCATTATGCCTCGTATTTGAGGTATACATTTTTTATATATTTTTATTCATAGCTGTATGTAGAAACCCTGTTTCCATATGAGTTGGGAAATTGTGTGACATGTAAATATAAACTGAATACAATGATTTGCAAATCATTTTCAACCCATATTCAGTTGAATATGCTACAATGACAACATATTTGATTTTCAAACTGATTAACATTTTTTTTTTTTTTTTTTTGCAAATAATCATTAACTTTAGAATGTGATGCCAGCAACACGTGACAAAGAAGTTGGGAATGGTGGCAATAAATACTGATAAAGTTGAGGAATGCTGATCAAACACTTATATGGAATATCCCACAGGTGTGCAGGCTAATTGGGAACAGGTGGGTGCCAAGATTGGGTATAAAAGCAGCTTCCATGAAATGCTAAGTAATTCACAAAGAAGTATGGGGGGAGGGTCACCGCTTTGTAAGCAAATTATCGAACAGTTTTAGAACAACATTTCTCAACGAGCTATTGCAAGAAATTTAGGGATTTTACCATCTACGGTCCGTAAAATCATCAAAAGGTTCAGAGAATCTGGAGAAATCACTGCACATAAGCGATGATATTGCGGACCTTTGATCCCTCAGGCGGTACTGCATCAAAAAAACGACATCAGTGTGTAAAGGATATCACCACATGGGCTCAGGAACACTTCATAAAACCACTGTCAGTAACTACATTTGGTCGATACATCTGTAAGTGCAACGTTAAAACTGTACTATGCAAAGCCGAACCCATTTATCAACAACACCAAGGAACGCCGCCGGCTTCCCTGGGCCCGAGCTCATCTAAGATGGACTGATGCAAAGTGGTAATGATGAGTCCACATTTCAAATTATATTTGGAAACTGTGGACGTGGTGTCCTCCGGAACAAAGAGGAAAATAACCACCCGGAATGGTATCGGCGCAAAGTTCAAAAGCCAGCATCTGTGATAGTATGGGGGTGTATTAGTGCCCAAGACATGGGTAACTTACACATAAGTGAAGGCACCATTAATGCTGAAAGGTACATACAGGTTTTGGAACAACATATGTTGTCATCCAAGCAACGTTATCATGGACGCCCCTGCTTATTTCAGCAAAGCCAGGTGTTACAACAGCGTTGCTTCGTAGTAAAAGAGTGCAGGTACTTTCCTGGCCCGCCTGCAGTCCAGACCTGTCTCCCATCGAAAATGTGTGGCGCATTATGAAGCGTAAAATACGACAGCGGAGACCACGGACTCTACATAAAACAAGAATGGGAAAGAATTCCACTTTCAAAGCTTCAAAAATTAGTTTCCTCAGTTCCCAAACGTTTATTGAGTGTTGTTAAAAGAAAATGTGATGTAACACAGTGGTGAAAATTATTATTTCCAAAAAAAAAAAAAAAATTAAGTTTATGAGTTTGACCATCAAATATCTTGTCTTTGTAGTGCATTCAATTGAATATGGGTTGAAAAGGATTTGCAAATCATTGTATTCTGTTTATTTTTACATCTAACACAATTTCCCAACTCATATGGAAACGGGGTTTGTAGAAGTGGCTGGTTTGCATCAGCTCTGCTCTTTTAATGTCTTTAATGTCCTTTGTGTCCTTTATGTTTTTTGATGTTTGAGGTTTCCCTCTTACACACATGTTAGAGGGAAGTGTGCTAAGGCTATGAGTTGTTTTTTCACCAGGGGCCCAGGCTTGGACAGATTTTTTTTTCTCCACCTCCCCAAAATTTCTGTCAACGAAGATTTGCGTCAGCCTGCGACACAGACATTTTGATAGTAGGCTAATATAGCTAATATAGACACTTACATCATGTGTTGCCTTCATTATAACACTTATATAAGGCTTTATATTTTTTGCGGCTCCAGACAGATTTTTTTGTTTGTTTTTTTGGTCCAATGTGGCTCTATCAACATGTTGGGTTGCCGACCCCTGGTATAATGTATACAATTCGATTTATTGACCAAACTTGTATCTTATTCACTGCCACACGTGATTGGTTCCTTAATAAAAACAAGTTAGCTAAGAAAAAAAAAATATTATAGGAACAAGGCAGTCTTTTGTACGGCTCCTCTATATCCGGCTCTCTTCAAAGAACCAAAAATCCCTTCTCTCCTGTGAATACTTACGTACATTTTTTTTATTTATTTTAAATACATTTGCAATTTAAAAAAACTCCCATTGTCATTGTACAGGGTATTGTCTGTAGAATTTTGAGGACAAACATTAATTATCAACTGTGTAGCCGACTTGGCGCAGCACATCGAGCATAGCATGTAAAATAATATCTAAATGGGGGACATTTATCCATACAAATATGGAGAAGCTGAAGTGTTTGATGTACAATTCCACTCTCCAAGTAAATTGTTACATGTAGTACATTCTGTTGTATTTCATACAGTATTTTTTGTCATAGAGTTTGTTTTTACTTTCAAAAAGCATGGTCCTTGTTAAAATTGTGGTGTTTTGAGTGGGCCAATTGAATTGATTACAATCGGACACGTTGATTTGAGATACAAGTGTTTTGAGTTAAGAGGTCTGTCACAAAAATCAATAAAGCTTGAAAGTTGAAGTATGACTGTATTTGATCAAGTATATCGTAAAGTGTTATTGGTAGAGACAAAGTCATTGTTTGAAAACACAGACCGTTCAAAAGAACAACGTGCTTTGGTTGTAATGTTGATCTTCCGAATTCCGGGTGATTTTTAATGAACATAACACATCGTGACCATGATTGATGGATAAGGAAGAAATTTTGTGTCGTTGTTGTGGCGAATGGCAAGCGTTATAACAAAATGTGCCAGATCTGGCCCCCAGCCCTTAGGTTTGACTTGTGGCCTAAACTGTGGACCAGGACTTGAGAAATTGGTAGACGGAGATGGTTTTCCCTGTTAAGTGCTGATATAAAGAATATTTGTTTGACTTTTGCTCTCCATCGAAGGCTATTTCTCTGTTCCTCCATGATAAAGGTTGATTTTTTTTTTGTCTGCTTTAACAACCACCGAGGTTTTATCTTGATGGGATTTTTGACCCAGTACGTGGCACGTGACCACGAGCGTGAGACACGCGGTGGTGCAGCAACTTTGACGCTCCAGACTGAATGACTGATTGAATGTTATTGAACTGTGCACTCGCGAGCTGTCAATCTGTTTGAGGCCTGCTTTATTTGAGTGTGTGTGTGTGTGTGTGTGTGTGTGTGTGTGTGTGTGTGTGTGTGTGTGTGTGTGTGTGTGTGTGTGTGTGTGTGTGTGTGTTTCAACCCTTCTTGAGACATAAATAAGTAAAAGTACCTTCCATATGAGGACCGGTGAACAAGTTGGGACATAAATCATGGTCCCAATACGGAAAACATTTAATCTACAAACCCCGTTTCCATATGAGTTGGGAAATTGTGTTAGATGTAAATATAAACGGAATACAATGATTTGGAATTCCTTTTCAAACAGTATTCAATTGAATGCACTACAAAGACAAGATATTTGATGTTCAAACTCATAAACTTTGTTTTTTTTTTGCAAATAATAATTAACTTAGAATTTCATGGCTGCAACACGTGCCAAAGTAGTTGGGAAAGGGCATGTTCACCACTGTGTTACATCACCTTTTCTTTTAACAACACTCAATAAGCGTTTGGGAACTGAGGAAACGAATTGTTGAAGCTTTGAAAGTGGAATTCTTTCCCATTCTTGTTTTATGTAGAGCTTCAGTCGTTCAACAGTCCGTGGTCTCCGCTGTCGTATTTTACGCTTCATAATGTGCCACACATTTTTGATGGGAGACAGGTCTGGACTACAGGCGGGCCAGGAAAGTACCCGCACTCTTTTTTTTACGAAGCCACGCTGTTGTAACACTTGTCTTGCTGAAATAAGCTTGGATGACAACATATGTTGCTCCAAAACCTGTATGGACCTTTCAGCATTAATGGTGCCTTCACAGATGTGTAAGTTACCCATGTCTTGGGCAGTAATACACCCCCATACCATCACAGATGCTGGTTTTTGAACTTTGCGCCTATAACAATCTGGATGGTTATTTTCCTCTTTGTTCTGGAGGACACCACAGTAAATAATGAAGATTGAAAACCAATTATGAAAAAAATACTAAATTCCGACTTTTATCACAATATTGCCAATTTTTTTGTTGTTCTTGTAAAATAGTGACATTTTGAGTAAAATTATTTATTTTGTCATAGTGCACAAATGTTCAGTTATAATACTGCCAAAATTATAAGTTTTTCTTGTGAAATTCCATTAAATTTTTCACAACCATCTTTTTTATATTTGCATAGTATGTATATGTTATTAATGTTGTAAATACATATCTTTATATATCTAGACAGGTTGGTCCTAAAAAGGTAGGCATTTTTCGGAGGTCTCAAGAAGGTAACCAATACAAGAGTGTGTGTGTGTGTGTGTGTGTGTGTGTGTGTGTGTGTTTGTGTGTGCGTGCGTGTGTGCGTGCGTGCGTGCGTGCGTGCGTGTGTGTGTGTGTTTGTGTGCGTGCGTGTGTGCGTGTGTGAGTGGTGAAATCCATCAAAAATAAGGTAGTCCCAAAAAGGAGGGATTTTTCAAATTGACCGTGTGTCGGTTTTAAAACTTCTCCCCCTATGGTCGACATAT
>NC_084631.1:22428137-22448137 GCF_033978795.1 Nerophis ophidion | reverse complement strand
GCAGCCTCGATGGCCTCCACTTCTCGCCGCCGTCCCTCTTGTATATTCTAATTTCTATCTGGCAGGGCCAGCTGCTGCGCCTCTCCTTATCACCGCCATCGCAATCCTCGCTGTTTGTCTTTGTTGGTCACTCGCCGTCCAAACATCGATGACGTCATCGCGCTAATCCGTTCTCGTTTGCTGCTTCAACAAAGAGTCATAGTTATCCAATTAATGCTCATCTACGATAAAAAACTGGAATCGTCAGGATTAACCAGCTACATCATGTGATTAATCATCAAAAAATATTGCACTTATCTTAACTAAACTTTAAAGGCCTACTGAAATGAGATTTTCTTATTCAAACGGGGATAGCAGGTCCATTCTATGTGTCATACTTGATCATTTCGCAATATTGCCATATTTTTGCTGAAAGGGTTTAGTAGACTTCACGGTGGTAGAGGGGTTAGTGCGTCTGCCTCACAATACGAAGGTCCTGCAGTCCTGGGTTCAATCCCAGGCTCGGGATCTTTCTGTGTGGAGTTTGCATGTTCTCCCCGTGAATGCGTGGGCTCCCTCCGGGTACTCCGGCTTCCTCCCACTTCCAAAGACATGCACCTGGGGACAGGTTGATTGGCAACACTAAATTGGCCCTAGTGTGTGAATGTGAGTGTGAATGTTGTCTGTCTATCTGTGTTGGCCCTGTGATGAGGTGGCGACTTGTCCAGGGTGTACCCCGCCTACCGCCCGATTGTAGCTGAGATAGGCGCCAGCGCCCCCCGCAACCCCGCAAGGGAATAAGCGGTAGAAAATGGAAGGATGGATTTAGTAGAGAACATCCACGATAAAGTTCGCAACTTTTGGTCGCTAATAAAAAAGCCTTGCCTGTACCGGAAGTCGCAGACGATGACGTCACCGGTGTGAGGGCTCCTCACATCCTCACATTGTTTATAATGTGAGCCTCCAGCATCAAGAGCTATTCGGACCGAGAAAACGACAATTTCCCCATTAATTTGAGCGAGGATGAAAGATTTGTATTTGAGGATATTGATAGCGACGGACTAAGAAAAGAAAAAAAAAACGCGATTGCATTGGGACGGATTCAGATGTTTTTAGACACATTTACTAGGATAATTCTGGGAAATCATTTATCTTTCTATTGTGTTGCTAGTGTTTTAGTGAGTTTAATAGTACCTGATAGTCGGAGGGGTGTGTCCACGGGTGTGTTGACGCGCAGTGTCTCAGGGGAGTCGACGGCAGCTGTACGGACGGGACAAGCTCAGCTGATCTCCGGTAAGAAGCGACTTTTTACCACAATTTTCTCACCGAAACCTGCCGGTTGACATTCGGTCGGGATCCATGTTCGCTGTGATCCATAGTAAAGTTTCACCTCCGTGGATTTTAAACAAGGAATCACCGTGTGTTTGTGTGGCTAAAGGCTGAAGCTTTCCAACTCCATCTTTCTACTTTGACTTCTCCAATATTAATTGAACAGATTGCAAAGGATTCAGCAACACAGATGTCCAAAATACTGTGTAATTATGCGGTTAAAGCAGACGATATTTAGCTGTGTGTGTGTGCAGTGCTCATATTTCTTAACAGCCCGTGACGTCAAGCATATCGTATTTTCCGCGCTATAAGCCGCCCCTTCAATGAATGGGATATTTATAAATAAATGATAAATGGGTTGTACTTGTATAGCGCTTTTCTACCTTTAAGGTACTCAAAGCGCTTTGACACTATTTCCACATTTACCCATTCACACACACATTCACACACTGATGGAGGGAGCTGCCATGCAAGGCGCCAACCAGCACCCATCAGGAGCAAGGGTGAAGTGTCTTGCTCAGGACACAACGGACGTGACGAGGTTGGTACTAGGTGGGATTTGAACCAGGGACCCTCGGGTTGCGCACGGCCACTCTCCCCACTGCGCCACGCCGTCCCTATTTAAAAATGTTGTTCACCTATAAGCCGCACCGATTCATAAGCCGCTCCTACGCTGCGCTAAAGGGAATGTCAAAAAAACGGTCAGATAGGTCAGTCAAACTTTAATAATATATTACATACAAACCAGTGTGCAAATGTGCAATCACAACAATAGTAACACTCAAAATATTGCAGAGCAATTGCAACATCAATAACTCAACGTTGCTCGAACGTTAATGTCGCAGCACACAAAATAAACATTTAAAGCTCACTTTCTGAAGTTATTCCTCATCCATAAATCCCTCGAATTCTTCGTCTTCGGTGTCTGAATTAAAAAGTTGGGCGAATACGGCATCCAAAATGGCGCAGGTCATCTTGTTGCTTCCTCCACCTACGCACCATCGATTCATTTATCAATCAATCAATGTTTACTTATGTAGCCCTAAATCACTAGTGTCTCAAAGGGCTGCACAAACCACCACGACATCCTCGGTAGGCCCACATAAGGGCAAGGAAAACTCACACCCAGTGGGACGTCTGTGACAATGATGACTATGAGAACCTTAGAGAGGAGGAAATTCTCTCGCTGCTGGTCTATTTCCGCGTTCTTCTGCGTGACTTATTGCCTGGAGTTTGAATTCTGCGTTGTACGCGTGTCTTTTAGTAGGAGCCATTTTGTGGTCATCTTTACAGAAACACACAAATGAAATGAATCGTATTAGCCGCGCGCTTCTTCTTCTTCGAGGGGCGGGTGCTTACCTTGGCGGTTGCTTACCGTAGAAGAAGAAGCGTTTCCTCTTTTACGGGGAAAAAAAGATGGCGGCTGTTTACCGTAGTTGCGAGACCTAAACTTTATGAAAATAAATATTTATATTAATCCATATATAAGGCACACCGGGTTATAAGCCGCACTGTCAGCTTTTGAGAAAATTTGTGGTTTTTAGGTGCGGCTTATAGCGCGGAAAATACGGTACACGTTTTCAAGAAAAAACTACCGGGAAATCTAAAATTGCAATTTAGTAATCTAAAAAGGCCGTATTGGCATGTGTTGCAATGTTAATATTTCATCATTGATATATAAACTATCAGACTGCGTGGTGGGTAGTAGTGGGTTTCAGTAGGCCTTTAATCACGCAATTTATTTTGACTGTACAAACAAGCTCTTTTTGTGACGATCTGTCACTTCATTTCTGTTTCTTATTTTGGCTCGATTTCCTGCTTGTCCCACTGAGCCTTGTTTATTCCTCACCTGCTGTTGATTGTCAGCCGGGCCCACACCCAGTGCTAATCATCAGGCTTCTATTTATGCCTGCCTCGCCTGATCCTCAGCGCTCGAGGTTTGACTATATGTGAAGAACTGTTTGCATGCGTGACTGCACTTCCTGTGTTTAAATATATTAAAATCATCTTACCTGCTCATCGTTCTCCTGGTTCCTGCAACTTGGGTTCAGTACAACTGCAGCCATGCGAGCTCGTCACACTTTTACCTTAATTGTTATATGGTCAGTAAAGAAATTAATGCATACGCAGGCATGTGAAATGTCTGCAAAAATCCTTGTTTTTAAACATCACTTTGTCACGACGGGGGTGGGGGTCGCAGTTTGCTGCGGGGTTTGTTCCCCCGGGATGTAGATGGACAACTCTGGACAAGGCATGCAGGTAGGAATATGGTTTATTCCTCAAAAATCAAAGATGTACAAAAACAGAAAACCAGCCAAAGGGGCGACGTGCCGATCGCACTGGACACAAAAGCTAACACTTGGGATAGACTAGAGATAAGAAATACCCACGTAACTGTGGCATGAAGCCAGGTCGTCTGCCCGGCAAAGGCAGGCTTAAATAGTGCCTCTGATTAGTTTTTGGAAAACAGGTGAGCATCTCGAGCACCAATCAGAGACAGGTGGAAACACTAAGCACTCATAGTAACTAAAAACAAACAAGGGTGCACAAAAACAGGAACTAAAGGAGTCCAAAACTAACAGAATATAACAAAAACATGATCCGGGCCACAGATCATGACACACTTCTGCAATTTTTTTTAAATGAAATATAAAAAAGAATATGATCCTAACAAAATTTGTTGAACGCTCGCCTCAGCCGCAGGTACTCACTGTTCCTCTTGCTGTCACACTGAATTGCAGGACGGGCTCAGAAACAATCTCGCTAGTTAGCATAGTTAGCATCATCTAGCTAGCTTACTTGTTGTCGCCTGCGTTCGCTCTCCAAGCCACAACGTTGACGGCTTTCTACTTTGCTGCTAATCGTATTTGGATGATGATTATAATCCGAACACACTTTTGAAGCGTTTGTAGTTCATACAGTAAATTTTGAGTATTTATTAGTAGCCAGGGAGAAGGTATATTTTTGACGTGACGGATGTAAACAGAAGTCACAACACCGGAAGTGTATTATTACCAGAGATGTCCGATAATGGCTTTTTGGCCAATGTCCTATATTCCAATATTGTCCAACTCTTAATTACCGACTCCGATATCAACCGATACCGATATATACAGTCGTGGAATTAACCCATTATTATGCCATGCCATGCCATGCCATTTTCTACCGCTTATTCCCTTTTGGGGTGGCGGGGGGCGCTGGCGCCTATCTCAGCTACAATCGGGCGGAAGGCGGGGTACACCCTGGACAAGTCGCCACCTCATCGCAGGGCCAACACAGATAGACAGACAACATTCACACTCACATTTACACACTAGGGTCAATTTAGTGTTGCCAATCAACCTATCCCCAGGTGCATGTCTTTGGAAGTGGGAGGAAGCCGGAGTACCCGGAGGGAACCCACGCATTCACGGGGAGAACATGCAAACTCCACACAGAAAGATCCCAAGCCTGGATTTGAACCCAGGACTGCAAGACCTTCGTATTGTGAGGCAGATGCACCAACCCCTCTGCCACCGTGAAGCCCAACCCATTATTATGCCTAATTTAATTGTGATGCCCCGCTGGATGCATTGAACAATGTAACAAGGTTTTCCAAAATAAATCAACTCAACTCAAGGTCTTCAGTGATGTCCGACTTCAATGATTACCTTTTAAAATACCATCGATGACGTCACCATGTGACCATTGCTGGAGAAATACTATACAGGAACACATTTACGCACCACTGTGGTGTATTACATGAGACATGTACAGTGGGACAAAAAAGTATTTAGTCAGCCATCAATTGTGCAAGTTCTCCCACTTAAAATGATGACAGAGGTCTTTAATTTTTTAATCATAGGTACACTTCAACTGTGAGAGACAGAATGTAAAAAAAAAATCCAGGAATTCACATTGTAGGAATTTTAAATAATTTATTTGTAAATTGTGGTGGAAAATAAGTATTTGGTCAACCATTCAAAGCTCTCACTGATGGAAGGAGGTTTTGGCTTAAAATCTCATGATACGTGGCCCCATTCATTCTTTCCTTAACACGGATCAATCGTCCTGTCCCCTTAGCAGAAAAACAGCCCCAAAGCATGATGTTACATGGATGATACAGCAGAGGACTGGGAGAATGTCATGTGGTCAGATGAAACCAAAATAGAACTTTTTGGTATATACTCAACTCGTCGTGTTTGGAGGAAGAAGAATACTGAGTTGCATCCAAGAATACCATGCCTACTGTGAAGCATGGGGGTGGAAAAATCATGCTTTGGGGCTGTTTTTCTGCTAAGGGGACAGGACGATTGATCCGTGTTAAGGAAAGAATGAATGGGGCCATGTATCGTGAGATTTTGAGCCAAAACCTCCTTCTATCAGTGAGAGCTTTGAATGGTTGATCAAATACTTATTTTCCACCATGATTTAAAAATATATTTTTTTAAATTCCTACAATGTAAATTCCTGGATTTTTTTTACACATTCTGTCTTTCACAGTTGAAGTGTACCTATGATGAAAATTACAGACCTCTGTCATCATTTTAAGTGGGAGAACTTGCACAATCTGTGGCTGACTAAATACTTTTTTGCCCCACTGTAAGTGTCAAAAAGACAGCCAAAAGAGGTTGGTAGATGAGAATAAATCTAAAGATAAAATATAAAATGGAAATCAACCCAATTGCTGGAAACGTATTCTTTAGTTTCAACATTTTATTTCATGCTGATAGAAATGTTCCTAACATAAACTGTGAGGGAGTTTGTGATTTTGCCTTTACATATACTCTAATATGTTTATTATGATTTTAACCAGAGTATAAAACAGGACAAAACATTTTTTTTAAATTAACAATATAGAAAATACAACAATATAAGAGAATGCATCAGTATTAATAAAATTAATCAATTAGAATAATGTAATTTTTACATTTTTCCCCTCAAATTTGACACTAACCTTGCCCCTAACGGGTGCTGTCCATGGTACCCCACTAGCAGAGGGGAGAACAAGAGCCCTTCGGAGCAGGTGTATTTGAGCATGGCAACGAGAGCGGTTGTGCGTGCACCTTGGCCCGAAAGGTGTAGAGCGATCAATAGTGTCTCTAGTGACTGATCACAGCGGATTAATCAGTGACACAAGATCAGTGAGTGGCTGAAATGTCACCAGCTCCATAATTAAGACCTTCATTAAGCCACAGTTAACAGAGTGGATCTCTGCTGCATACACCAATTCACTACCACCCCCTGACACACACACACACACACACACACACACACACACACACACACACACACACACACACACACACACACACACACACACACAACATCCTTTTCACCATATGCGTCATGCTGTCCTTCAATCCTTCTTTTCATTTCACTCAACACCCTCCACCCCAATGTCTTTGTGCTCTCAATATAGGAATGACGCTCATGTCAAACAGGGCTCGTCTAAATAAGGACGGAAACATTTAATTTCAGCAGTTTCTCATTTGATAAAAAGGGATTTTAATCCCGCGTTAGTGTGCAAGCCTCCTATTTTATTTTCTTGTTTTATTCCAAATACTCCCTGCTACCCTTTAACCCCGCACACCTCATCTCTGCCTCCCTGGATCAGAAGCACTCCACTACAGTCCCATGCTGCGTGCTCCTGTAAATCCAGATTAGCCGGCGAGTGTTTTTAATCTCATCACTTCCCCAATCCTGCACGGGTGTGTGTGCTTTTCCTCTTTTTGCGCAACGGGGGCCGAAAGAACGATAGACTCGGGGATTACAGCGGATTCTAAGAGAGTCATAGATGGAAGGTGAGGAGAGAGAAGAATGGCAGTGCACTCACGGTGCCACTTGATTAGGTACATCACTTATAACAGGTATATATACAATAACTGTATTTTTTTTACATTTTGGCTTTTATTGTTGAGGTGGGACAACAAAAACAAAGCTTCATACTTACTATTTATATATATATATATATGTAAACAGAGAAGATATTTCATCACTACAAGCCTGTTTCGAAGGCTTCTCTACTCTTTAGGAGATTTTATTTGATAAGATATGGGCATTTTATAATACAAACACCCTTAAGAGCAAGGAAACCTGCAAAACAGACTTCGAGGGATGAAATAGCCTCTGTGTTTTTTCCTGACCTAACATTTATTCTGCTCTACCCTGGTATTGAGCACTGTATAATGGATAAACCACAGAAACCTTGATTTTATATATATATATATATATATATATATATATATATATATATATATTCCAAAACCAAACCTGACCCCAGCAACACACAGAACTGCAATAAACAGAGCAATTGAGAGGAGACACAAAAACGACACAGAACGAACCAAAAGTAATGAAACAAAAATGAGTATTATCATCAACAGTATCAATATTAGTTATAATTTCAGCATAGCAGTGATTCAAAATCCCTCATTGACATTATCATTAGACATTTATAAAAATTAAAAAAAAAGAACAATAGTGTCACAGTGGCTTACACTTGCATCGCATCTCATAAGCGTGACAACCCACTGTGTTCAATATTTTCACAAAGATAAAATAAGTCATATTTTTGGTTCGTTTAATAGTTAAAACAAATTTACATTATTGCAATCAGTTGATAAAACATTATCCTTTACAATTATAAAAGCTTTTTTTTTTTTTAAATCTACTACTCTGCTAGCATGTCAGCAGACCGAGGTAGATCCTGCTGAAATCCTGTGTATTGAATGAATACAGAATCGTTTTGAATCGGAAAAATATCGTTTTTGAATCGAGAATCGAATCGAATCGAAAAAAATCTATATATTATCGAATCGTGACCCCAAGAATCGATATTGAATCGAATCGTGGGACACCCAAAGATTCACAGCCCTAATATATATATATATATATGGCTGGGGAGAGGGAAGTCTGGGTTTCCCTGCTTAGGCTGTTGCCCCCGCGACCCGACCTCGGATAAGCGGAAGATGATGGATGGATGGATATATATATATATATATATATATATATATATATATATATATATATATATATATATATATATATATATATATATATATATATATAGTCAAGGTTGTGTGTGCAAACCTTGACCTCTGTTATTGCCAACAAAGGTTATATTACAAAGTGTTGAGTTGAATTTTTGTTATCGACCAAATACTTATTTTCCACGATAATTTACACAAAAATTCTTTAAAATTCCTACAATGCGAATTCTTGGATTTTTTTTTCACATTCTGTCTCTCACAGTTGAAGTGTACCTATGATGAAAATTACAGACCTCTGTCATCATTTTAAGTGAGAGAACTTGCACAATTGGTGGCTGACTAAATACTTTTTTGCCCCACTGTATATATGTACACACACACACATATATACATATACGTTAGGTCAGGAAAAAAAAGAGAAGCTATTCCATCCAGGGGATTTTATTAAATCTAATTTTATAAAATACGGGGATTTTATCAAATGTTATTTTATAAAATTAGGGGATTTTATAACATTTAATAAAATAAAATCCCCTGAAGAGCAGGGAAACCTGCGAAACAGGCTCATAGGGATGAAATATCCCTCTGTGTTTTTTCCTGACCTAACGTTTGTTCCGCTCTACCCCGGTATTGAGCACTGTATACCCGAGAAACAACAGTAACCTTGACTATATATCTTCATATATTCATATGTGATTGTGTGTGTGTGTGTGTGTGTGTGTATATATCTATCTATCTATCTATCTATCTATCCATCTATATATACATATATATAGATAGATAGATAGGTAGATAGATAGATAGATAGATAGATAGATAGATAGATAGATAGATAGATAGATAGATAGATAGATAGATAGATAGATAGATAGATATGTATGTAAGTATGTATGTATGTATGTGTGTATATATGTACCGTGATTAATCTGGTTTAAAAAAATAACATGCAAAACATTAATGTTGACAGCCCTATTTTATACATACATGCATGATCCATCTATTTTCTACCGCTTGTCCCTCTGAGGGTGGCGGGGGCTCTTGAAGCCTATTCCATCTGATCTTGGGTGCCCTATTTTATATATAAGTTGTTTGTTTTTGTGATTATGTAGTGATTTTTACTGCTGGTAAATGCAACTTTTTTTGGCCACCTGGTGGCTTATATCACATTTGTACTCAATAAAAAACTGTACACAGACTTGTGGCGTAACTATGTTAGTTCGCAAAGAACTACAGTGTCAACCAGGGCAGGCTAACAAGCACGTTTTGTAATGAAAACAATTTGGAACACAGTCGAACTCACGCATGTGGACTTTTAATAACGCGATAAGACACCAGAGGATGAAATTTTAGCATTTGATTCGGCTGACTGATACGCGGGCAAAGGAACTAGTTTATGAGTCGCAATGTTTGGCTGTACGATAACTGAGATGACGAAAACCTTGACAAACCTTTCTGTAAAAACCGAGGTACCACTATACGTACAGTCGCGATCAAATTTTACATACACTTCTAAAGAACATAATGTCATGGCTGTCTTGAGTTTCCAATAATTTCTACAACTCATATTTTGTCTGATAGGGTGATTGGAGCACATACTTGTTGGTCACAAAAACATTCATGAAGTTTGGTTCTTTTATGAATTTATTATGGGTCTACTGAAAATGTGACCAAATCTGCTGGGTCAAAAGTATACATACAGCAATGTTAATATTTGATTACATGTCCCTTCGCAAGTTTCACTGCAATAAGGCGCTTTTGGTAGCCATCCACAAGCTTCTAGTTGAATTTTTGACCACTCCTCTTTACAAAATTGGTGCAGTTCAGCTACATTTGTTGGTTTTCTGACATGGACTTGTTTCTTCAGCATTGTCCACACGTTTAAGTCAGGTCTTTGGGAAGGCCATTCTAAAACTTTATTTCTAGCTTGATTTAGCCATTCCTTTACCACTTTTGACATGTGTTTGGGGTCAGTGACCTGTTGGAACACCCAACTGCGCCCAAGACCCAATATCCGAGCTGATGATATTAGGTTGTCCTGAGGAATTTGGAGGTAATCCTCCTTTTTCATTGTCCCATTTAAAGCACCAGTTCCATCGGCAGCAAATCAGGCCCAGAGCATAATACTACCACCGCCACGCTTGACAGTGGGCATGGTGTTTCTGGGATTAAAGGCCTACTGAAATTAGATTTTCTTATTTAAATGGAGATAGCAGGTCCATTCTAGGTGTCATACTTGATCATTTCGCAATATTGCCATATTTTTTCTGAAAGGATTTATTAGGGCTCCTCACATCCTCACATTGTTTATAATCATAGCCTCCAGCAGCAAGAGCTATTCGGACAGAGAAAGCAACAATTTCCCCATTAATTTGAGCGAGGATGAAAGATTCGTGGATGAGGAAATCTAGAGTGAAGGACTAGAAAGGGGAAAAAAAAAGGCAATTGCAGTGGGAGCGATTCAGATGTTATTAGACACATTTACTAGAATAATTCTGGAAAATCCCTTATCTGCCTATTGTGTTGCTAGTGTGTTAGTGAGATTAACTAGTACCTGAAAGTCGGAAGGGTGTGGCCACGGGTGTATTGACACCAGAGTCTCTGAGGGAAGTCACGGCAGCTGCAGCAGGACTGTAGCTCCGCTGATGTCTCCGGTAAGAGGCGACTTATTACCACAATTTTCTCACCGAAAACTGCCAGTTGACATGTAGTCTGGATCCATGTTGGCTTGACCGCTCTGATCCATAGTAAAGCTTCATCTTCGGGAATTTTAAACAAGGAAACACCGACTGTGTTTTTGTGGCTAAAGGCTAAAAGCTTCCCAACTCCGTCTCTCTACTTTGACTTCTCTAGTATTAATTGAAAAAATTGCAAAAGATTCAGCAACACAGATGTCCAGAATACTGTGTAATTATGCGATTAAAGCAGACTACTAATAGCTTGGATCGGGCTGGAAAATAATGTCCGCTACAACCCGAGACGTCAAACGTTTTCAAAACGACACTTCACGTGAAATTTAAAATTGCAATTTAGTCAACTAAAAAGGCCGTATTTGCATGTGTTGCAATGTTAATATTTCATAATTGATATATAAACTATCAGACTGCGTGGTCGGTAGTAGTGGGTTTCAGTAGGCTTTTAAAGGCCTCACCTTTTCTCCTCCAAACATATTGCTGGGTATTGCGGCCAAACAGCTCATTTTTGTTGATGTCCAGTGCCGGATAAAAGGGAGAGCTGCATCAGAATGAGCACCCAGCAGAAAAACCTCAGCAAAATCAAACAAGTGAACTATTCGCTGACGTGACAAACTGTTAAAGTGTCAATAAGATAACGTGCATCATCGGTGGAGGACAGCGCCAAAAATCCAGTCTTACACAAGTAATTGAACTCGAATAGTTCCTTTTAACTTTAATCCAAAATGACGCAACAACCAACTTCTCCCTGCACGTAAAAGCAAGTCGCTGCATTAACACGTAAACGGAGGAACCACATTTTCGGCAGCTGCTGTCACACTGCCACTTGACTTTGCTTTCTTATTTCCCCCATTTATCCTCGTTGGCCTGGGAAGTGTTTCTCACCAACTTTACCACTGACGTGATGTCACAGTAAAGTAGAATATTAACATGTTTCCAAAGCGGCTGCACATTTACATTCAATTTGACATTGTTATCTCCAAATGTAAAAATGAATAGGATAAATCAATCAGTCAAAGTTTATTTGTATAGCCCTTTATATAGCCCTGAATCACAAGTGTCTCAAAGGGCTGCACAAGCCACAACGACATCTGGTCCCCCAAGAAGAAACTCACCCCAAAGGGTGTTTTACAGAAAAACGACTCAAAACTCTCATATCTCAAATCCCTGCGCATTCAAACACATTCAAATCAATTTCAAACAAACAAACACTATTTTAACATGTATCATACACAGAGAGATATTACAAATAAAAACAAACTTTTAGACCAAAAATATTGTTTTGAAAAACATCGCAATAGCATGTACTACAAAACAACTTCATCGGTTTTATGAAATACTGTAATAATATTGTACAACATTTTTTGTAGGTGTCTCCTTGTCGTGTAACAAATAAGAACTGGGAAATTGTTGTTTATGTTGCACACAGACATATTTGAGTGACTGACCCCAGAAGGTCAGATTTGACCTTTGTCTGTGTGCCATAGGTCATTCTCGAGTCAGGATTATAAAGAACAAACTGAAACTGAAAATCGTCAAACACAGCATCTGCAGCTTTTCAATATTTTTGTAGATAAACGAGGTTGGTGGCTGCATGCTTGTGTGTTGCAGACAGACTCTGTAGAGGGACTGACTCGCTTGGTCCACTGCGAACCAATAGGATATGTTTTTAATGGTTTGTCCATTATTCATTCACACCGTTTTATAAGCCGCAGGGTTCAAAGCGTAGGGGGGAAAAAAGTAGCGGTTTATAGTCCGAAAAATTTGAATATAATAATATATTTATGAATAATAATTACTTACTTCTGGTTAATTGGTACTTCCGGTTCAATGCACTACACAGAAGTAAAATACTGTAGGTAGGTAGGTCTTTATTGTCATTGCAACAAGTACAACGAAACTTTGTTTTCAGCACAAACCTGTTCAAGATTAGACAAAGAAACAGTGTACAGGGTTACAGAACAAGAACGCTGATGGGTCGCCATAAGGCGCCCCGTAAAAGATGGGAAAAAGGTCAATCCTGGGGAAGGATGAGTAAAAAAATACAATCTAGACTGGGCTCCTAAGGGGGCCCAGTTCGAAGTGAGAAAAAACCTCCATAGCAAAGCACATATACATATTGCAACATACATCTAGAGATATCTAGCAACAGAGGGAAGGTAGTTCAAGGTCTTGGTGGTAGCTCGCAGCTCTCAGGCGCTGACCATCCATTCATCACCCCTACTGGATTTGCGTCAAGGGTGTTGGATTGGGGAACCGGGGGGTGTATGTGTGGCGTATATTTTTTTTGTGGATGTGTGTGTGTGTGTATAAGCCCATAGTGTAGACGCTGGACTTGCAGCACCTGCAGTGAGCGAACTTTCAAACAGGTGTGAAATTGTCCAAAACATAGCACAAAACATACATTTTCAGTGTCTCTGTGGTTGTTTCATGAAACCTATTTGTTGAACACAAAACGTTATGACCGTTAGTGGACAAATGTCGATTATTATTCCCACCGTTTTATAAGCCGCAGGGTTCAAAGCGTAGGGGTTAATAGTACAAAATATATGAATATAATTATATTTTTATGATAAATAATTACTTAATCCTGGTTAATTAGTACTTCCGGTTCAAGGCACTAAACAGAAAGCAATACTGTAGACGTTCAACATGCAGCACCTGCAGTGAGCGAACTTGTCCAAAAGATAAAACAGAACACACCTTTTCAGTGTCTCTTTAGGTGTTTCATGAAAATTATTTGTTGAACACAAAACATTACGACCATTAATTATTCACACCGTTTTATAAGCCACAGGGTTCAAAGCATAGGGGAAAAAGTAGCAGTTTATAGCCCAAATATACTAATCCATGGGTGTCAAACTCTGGCCCGCGGGCCAAATGTGGCCCGCCGTGCAATTTCATTTGGCCCTTGAGGCAATATCAAATTAACATTAGAGCTGGCCCGCCGGTATTATACAGCGGCAAAGCCGCTGTAACACTGCATTCGCCGCTAATACTCATACTTGCCAACTCTTTCGATTTTCCAACCATTCTCCCGAATTTCTCCAGATTTCCACCCGGACAACAATATTGTTAGCTTTGTCTACAGTATGTTGTCACGTTCGCTTTTCCTCCATACAAACAGCGTGCCGGCCAAGTCACATAATATATGCGACTTATACACACACTTGAGTGAATGCCAGCATACTTGCTCAACAGCCATACAGGTCAGACTGAGGGTGGCTGTATAAACAACTTTAACACTGTTACAAATATGCGCCGCACTGTGAACCCACACCAAACAAGAATGACAAACACATTTCGGGAGAACATCCGCACTGTAACACAACATAGACACAACAGAACAAATACCCACAACTCCTTGCAGCACTAACTCGTCCGGGACACTACAATATGCACTCTCCGCTACCACCTAACCCCGCCCCCTACCTCCAACCCCACCCATCTCATTGTTATTTTATTTTAAGATTTATTAGCCTGTGGAAAAATGTAATGTTGATAGTTACCTCAGAAGGCTGCAAATAGAAAAGAGGCATTAAATGTTTTATTTAAATGGTATTAATTTTACCAATGATTTTATTTATTTATTTTTTTTTTTTTGAAAGCTGATTTTGCACTATTAAGTTATATAATTATTTCTTGTTCCATATTCAGTGGTAAAGCAAATCAGTGGAGGAAACTGAGCAATAATTAACGATTTATTCATGCACTTTCTCTTGCGACTTCATGATTCATTCATTATTGTTATTTTATTTTCAATTGTATTATTAGCCTGTGGAAAAAGTTTATATCGATATTTACCTCAGAAGGTTGCAAATAGAAAAGAGTCATTCAATTTTTATTAAAATTTTATTTGATATACCATTGATATTTTTTTATTATTATTATTATTATTTGAAGCTGGATTTTGCATGTCACTATAAAGTTATGTAAGCCTTGCTTGTTCAATATTCAATGCAAAACTTGTTTGGGTCCCTATTAAAAGATTAATTTGTTCAACCTTGCCCCGCGGCTTTGTTCCGTTTAAAATTTCGGCCCACTCTGTATTTGAGTTTGACACCCCTGTACTAATCCATTTATAATGAATAATTATAATAATAATAATTAAAGATGCATAAATAATCAATTTCTAATGGAATCATAGGCCCAGAATCGTAATCGTAATTGAATCGTGAGGTGCCCAAAGATTCCCGCCCCAATTGGAGACCACCGCCTGTGAGGTTGCATGCGTGTACTTCTCTGCAGGACATCATGTCTGAACTTAGAAGCTGACGCTGTCTCATGTTTATTTGTTTCCAGATGAACCGTCCCATCCAGGTGAAGCCAGCAGACAGCGAGAGCAGAGGGGGTAAGAGACACCTGCACCCACTTATGACTTATTTTTTCTTTTTTTTTTTTTGCAAGTGTATTTTATATGAATCGGTGAGTTTGCCCACTTAATTTGTGAGCAGAAGTTACATCAGTTGCAGCGTTCAGGCCAGGTTAATTAGTATGCGGCAAAGGTTTGGATGCCCTGGTTGATAGTAACCACGGCAACATTTTGTATTGCCCGAGTGATACCATCCGGAAATTTTGGGGAAAAAAATCATTCATAGGTTTTAAAATATCAATACTTTCACGGAATTTTTTTTATTTTTTATTGAGTGGCCTGTGTTTGCATGGGTCGACTTAAGACAGTGTTTTTCAACCACTCTGCCGCGGCACACTAGTGTGCCGTGAGATACAGTCTGGTGTGCCATGGGAGATGATCTAATTTCACCTATTTGAGTTAAAAATATGGTAACACTTTACTATGGGGAACATATTCACAATTAATTAGTTGCTTATTAAAGTAACAAATACTTCCATCCATCCATCCATTTTCTACCGCTTATTCCCTTTCGGGGTCGCGGGGGGCGCTGGCGCCTATCTCAGCTACAATCGGGCGGAAGGTGGGGTACACCCTGGACAAGTCGCCACCTCATCACAGGGCCAACACAGATAGACAGACAACATTCACACTCACATTCACACACTAGGGCCAATTTAGTGTTGCCAATCAACCTATCCCCAGGTGCATGTCTTTGGAAGTGGGAGGAAGCCGGAGTACCCGGAGGGAACCCACGCATTCACGGGGAGAACATGCAAACTCCACACAGAAAGATCCCGAGCCTGGATTTGAACCCAGGACTGCAGGACCTTCGTATTGTGAGGCAGACGCACTAACCCCTCCGCCACCGTGAAGCCCAACAAATACTTCATTTGGAGTTATTTGGACACTAGGGGAAAATATAAGGGTTAGGTTTAGGCTTAGGTTTAGGCTTAGGGTTACTAACAAGCAATAATTCTGAGGTTATTGAGGGAATACTCTTAGTTAATGGCTTACTGGTTTTATAACAGAATAAGGCATTAATAAGTACTTAATAATGACTAATTAAGAGCCAATATGATACAAATGTGCTTGTCTGTTGTTGGTGTGAAAGCATGGAATTCTCTAAACAAAGACTTAAAAAGCTGTAAGAATATATTTGTATTTAAAAAGAGTTATAAAAAGAGAAAACTGGAATTATATCAAACTGAGTTTTGATTTAGATTGGACGTGTCATTGTGAAAATGCTTAAAGGAAAATGGAAAAGTATGTCGGGGTTTGGGTGTTGGTGGAGGGAACAGTTATAAAGTCATCTAAAATACTGTAATTTGTGTTAAAAAATGAGCAGATAAATATAAGAATATTATTCTTCCATCTGCTCCTTTCTGATCGTGGAAATGTATAAGAAAAAAAACAAAAAAACAATGAATGGGTTAATTGTACGTGGCTTGTAAATATGCATTTTCATGAAAGGAATAAAAATAAATGATGATAATGATGATGATGATTTGCATGTTAATAAGCAAATAATTAATGGTGAGTATGTGTTCCCCATATAAAGTGTTAACAAAAATATTTTTTGCAAACCAGTAATTATAGTCTGAAAATGATGTGTTGTTGTTGAGTGTCGGTGCTGTCTACAGCTCGGCAGAGTAACCATGTAATACTCCTCCATATCAGTAGGTGGCAGCCGGTAGCTAATTGCTTTGTAGATGTCGGAAACAGCGGGAGGCAGCGTGCAGGTGAAAAGATGTCTAATTCTTAAACCAAAAATAAACAAAATGTGAGTGCCCATAAGAAAAGGCATTGAAGCTTAAGGAAGGCTATGCAGAACAAAACTAAAACTGAACTGGCTACGAAGTAAACAAAAACAGTATGCTGGACGACAGCAAAGGCTTACTGTGGAGCAAAGACGGCGTCCACAATGTACATCCGAACACGACATGACAATCAACAATGTCCCCGCAAAGTTGGATAAAAACAACTGAAATACTCTTAATTGCTAAAACAAAGTAGACGTGGGAAATATCGCTCAAAGGAAGACACTAAACTGCTACAGGAAAAAAAACTGAAAAAGAGAAAATGCTACCAAAATAGGAGTGCAAGACAAGAACTAAAACACTACACACAGGAAAACAGCAAAAACTCAAAATAAGTCACAGCGTGATGTGACAGTACACCTACATTAAGACAACAGCTATACTGATGTATGCTTGGTTATGGTGTAAAGTCATATCCAACAATTGCAGCAACGACTTTTTAATGTCAACTGAGTTTATTTTTTTAATGATATCTGCTGGTGGTGTGCCTCTGGATTTTTTCAACGCAAAAAAGGTTGAAAAACACTGCCTTAAAGGCCTACTGAAATTAGATTTTGTTATTTAAACGGGGATAGCAGGTCCATTTTATGTGTCATACTTGATCATTTCGCGATATTGCCATATTTTTGCTGAAAGTATTCAGTAGAGAACATCCACGATAAAGTTCGCAACTTTTGGTCGCTGATAAAAAAGCCTTGCCTTTACCTGAAGTAGCAGACGATGTGCATGTGACGTCACCGGTTGTAGGGCTCCTCACATCCTCACATTGTTTACAATCATAGCCAGCAGCAGCTAGAGCTATTCGGACCGAGAAAGCGACAATTTCCCTATTAATTTGAGCGAGGATGAAAGATTCGTGGATGAGGAAATTTAGAGTGAAGGACTAGAAAAAAGAAAAAAACGTTTTTTTAAAAAAAAGGCGATTGCAGTGGGAGCAATTCAGATGTTATTAGAAACATTTACTTGGATAATTCTGGAAAATTCCTTATCTGCCTTTTGTGTTGCTAGTGTTTTAGTGAGATGAAATAGTACCTGATAGTCAGAGGGGTGGGTTCAATCCCAGGCTTGGAATCTTTTTGTGTGGAGTTTGCATGTTTTTTGGCCACTGGTGCAACTTGAATCCCTCCCTGTTAGTGTTGTTACACCCTCCGACAACACACCGACGAGGCATGATGT
Organism: Nerophis ophidion; assembly: GCF_033978795.1. NCBI lineage: Eukaryota > Metazoa > Chordata > Actinopteri > Syngnathiformes > Syngnathidae > Nerophis > Nerophis ophidion. Next base: position 22,429,821 of record NC_084631.1, on the reverse strand, counting down.
CTCCAAGTTTCAAAAAATAGTCAAAAAAACGGAAAATAACAGAGCTGAGATGTGTAGAAAAGGAAAATTGCGGCTGTATTACCTCGGCGACGTCACGTTCTGACGTCATCGCCCCCAGAGCGATAAACAGAAAGGCGTTTATTCGCCAAAATTCACCCATTTAGAGTTCGGAAATCGTTTAAAGAAATATATGGTCTTTTTTTCTGCATCATCAAGGTATATATTGACGCTTACATAGGTCTGGTGATAATGTTCCCCTTTAAGATGTGTTGTTAGTATATGTTGACATATTGCAGTCAAACTGATTGAATACATAACAGCTCCATTGATCCGTTTCAGTCCCAGTGTCCTTGTATTGCACATGCTGACTCACTGTCACGTTACCGAGATACAGACCCACAGTCCAAATATTAGCCCTGAAAAAGATGGATCCTTTGTCTTTTGACAAGGTATCTTGTTAAAAGACCGTGTTTTGAATGGGCGTGACTTCATGCATATATGCATATAATGCATACTAACATGTCTGAATGATCCATCAGTGAGAGGACACATTCTCTTTGGAAATCTTTAGAAGTGACTATCAGAATATTCAGTTTTTGTACGCGTTACTGCACTCTGTTGGTACTTGGGAGTATAGCAGGCTCGTTTGGGGATTTTTTTTTCTTTTTCTTTTTTGGATCATAGACTGTGCATTCACAGGCCACAAGATCAGGTACACATGCACGATCGAGTAAAAACTAAAGCTCTGCCACAACGAAACCGAGTTGGTGGAAAAATACTGTAATTATACACATGTTCAACTACTCAAAATGTTGATTGGGTAAGACTTTAGTATGGGGAACATATTCACCGTTAATTAGTTGCTTATTAAAGTAACAAAGACTTAATTTACAGTTATTTGGACACTAGGGGAACATATAAGGGTTAGAGTTACTGATAAGCAATAATTCTGAGGTTATTGAGGGGAGACTCTTAGTTAATGTCTTACTGCAGTGGTTTTCAACCTTTTTTCAGTGATGTACCCCCTGTGAACGTTTTTTTAATTCAAGTACCCCCTAATCAGAGCAAAGCATTTTTTTAGTTGAAAAAAAAAAAATAGATAAATAAGTAAAATAAAGCACTTTGTCATCAGTTTCTGATTTATTGAATTGTTTAAACAGTGCAAAATATTGCTCATTTGTAGTGGTCTTTCTTCAACTATTTGGAAAAAAATATATAAAAATTACTAAAAACTTGTGGAAAAATAAAGAAGTGATGCAATTATAAATAAAGATTTCTACGGATAGAAGTAATCATCAAATTAAAGGGCCCTCTTTGGGGATTGTAATAGAGATCCATATCGATTTAGTAACTTAATGCTCAACATTTCTTCACAAAATAAAACAAAAAACTTTAACATCCATATTTATGCATAATCGAGCTGTCAACACTGAATATTGCATTGTTGTATTTTTTTTCACAGTTTATGAACTTACATTCATATTTTGTGGAAGTATTATTCAATAAATATATTTATAAAGGATTTTTGAATTGTTGCTATTTTTAGGATATTTGCTTTTTAAATCTCACTTACCCCTTGGCATACCTTCAAGTACCCCCAGAGGTACGCGTACCCCCATTTGATAACAACTAGATTACTGGTTGTATAATAAGGCCATGCAAAATAAGGCATTCATAAGTACTT